>NW_027520479.1:0-47092 GCF_051991245.1 Festucalex cinctus
TTTTTTGTCGGAAAAAAAAGCCTTACTATACATGGTCGTTTTTTTGTCGGAAAAAAAAGCCTTACTATACATGGTCGTTTTTTTGTCGGAAAAAAAAGCCTTACTATACATGGTCGTTTTTTTGTCGGAAAAAAAAGCCTTACTATACATGGTCGTTTTTTTGTCGGAAAAAAAAAGCCTTACTATACATGGTCGTTTTTTTTGTCAGAAAAAAAAGCCTTACTATACATGGTCGTTTTTTTGTCGGAAAAAAAAGCCTTACTATACATGGTCGTTTTTTTGTCGGAAAAAAAAGCCTTACTATACATGGTCGTTTTTTTGTCGGAAAAAAAAGCCTTACTATACATGGTCGTTTTTTTAGTCAGAAAAAAAAGCCTTACTATACATGGTTGTTTTTTTGTCGAAAAAAAAAAACCTTACTATACATGGTCGTTTTTTTTGTCGAGAAAAAAAAGCCTTACTATACATGGTCGTTTTTTTTGTCGGAAAAAAAAGCCTTACTATACATGGTCATTTTTTTTGTCGAGAAAAAAAAAGCTTACTATACATGGTCGTTTTTTTTGTCGGAAAAAAAAGCCTTACTATACATGGTCGTTTTTTTGTCGGAAAAAAAAGCCTTACTATACATGGTCGTTTTTTTGTCGGAAAAATATACATGGTCGTTTTTTTGTCGGAAAAAAAAGCCTTACTATACATGGTCGTTTTTTTTTTTGAAAAAAAAGCCTTACTATACATGGTTGTTTTTTTGTCGAGAAAAAAAAGCCTTACTATACATGGTCGTTTTTTTGTCAGAAAAAAAAGCCTTACTATACATGGTTGTTTTTTTTGTCGAGAAAAAAAAGCCTTACTATACATGGTCGTTTTTTTGTCAGAAAAAAAAGCCTTACTATACATGGTCGTTTTTTTGTCGGAAAAAAAAGCCTTACTATACATGGTCGTTTTTTTGTCGGAAAAAAAAGCCTTACTATACATGGTCGTTTTTTTTGTCGGGAAAAAAAAGCCTTACTATACATGTCGTTTTTTGTCGGGAAAAAAAGCCTTACTATACATGGTCGTTTTTTTGTCGGAAAAAAAAGCCTTACTATACATGGTCGTTTTTTTGTCGGAAAAAAAAGCCTTACTATACATGGTCGTTTTTTTGTCGGAAAAAAAAGCCTTACTATACATGGTCGTTTTTTTGTCAGAAAAAAAAGCCTTACTATACATGGTCGTTTTTTTGTCAGAAAAAAAAAGCCTTACTATACATGGTCGTTTTTTTGTCGGAAAAAAAAGCCTTACTATACATGGTCGTTTTTTTGTCGGAAAAAAAAGCCTTACTATACATGGTCGTTTTTTTGTCAGAAAAAAAAGCCTTACTATACATGGTTGTTTTTTGTCGAAAAAAAAAGCCTTACTATACATGGTCGTTTTTTTGTCGAAAAAAAAAGCCTTACTATACATGGTCGTTTTTTTTGTCGAAAAAAAAAGCCTTACTATACATGGTCGTTTTTCTTGTCGAAAAAAAAGCCTTACTATACATGGTCGTTTTTTTGTCAGAAAAAAAAGCCTTACTATACATGGTCGTTTTTTTGTCAGAAAAAAAAGCCTTACTATACATGGTCGTTTTTTTGTCAGAAAAAAAAGCCTTACTATACATGGTTGTTTTTTTGTCGAAAAAAAAGCCTTACTATACATGGTCGTTTTTTTGTCGAGAAAAAAAAGCCTTACTATACATGGTCGTTTTTTTGTCGGAAAAAAAGCCTTACTATACATGGTCGTTTTTTTTGTCAGAAAAAAAAGCCTTACTATACATGGTCGTTTTTTTGTCGGAAAAAAAAGCCTTACTATACATGGTCGTTTTTTTGTCGAAAAAAAAAGCCTTACTATACATGGTCGTTTTTTTGTCAGAAAAAAAAGCCTTACTATACATGGTCGTTTTTTTGTCGGAAAAAAAGCCTTACTATACATGGTCGTTTTTCTGTCGAGAAAAAAAAGCCTTACTATACATGGTCGTTTTTTTGTCGGAAAAAAAAGCCTTAGTATATATGGTCGTTTTTTTTGTCGGAAAAAAAAGCCTTACTATACATGGTCGTTTTTTTGTCGGAAAAAAAAGCCTTACTATACATGGTCGTTTTTTTGTCGGAAAAAAAAGCCTTACTATACATGGTCGTTTTTTTGTCGGAAAAAAAAGCCTTACTATACATGGTCGTTTTTTTGTCGGAAAAAAAAGCCTTACTATACATGGTCGTTTTTTTGTCGGAAAAAAAAGCCTTACTATACATGGTCGTTTTTTTTTTTAAAAAAAAAGCCTTACTATACATGGTTTTTTTGTCGAGAAAAAAAAGCCTTACTATACATGGTCGTTTTTTTGTCAGAAAAAAAAGCCTTACTATACATGGTCTTTTTTTTGTCAGAAAAAAAAGCCTTACTATACATGGTCGTTTTTTTGTCAGAAAAAAAAGCCTTACTATACATGGTCGTTTTTTTGTCAGAAAAAAAAGCCTTACTATACATGGTCGCTTTTTTGTCGGAAAAAAAAGCCTTACTATACATGGTCGTTTTTTTGTCGAAAAAAAAAGCCTTACTATACATGGTCGTTTTTTTGTCAGAAAAAAAAGCCTTACTATACATGGTCGTTCTTTTGTCGGAAAAAAAAGCCTTACTATACATGGTCGTTTTTCTGTCGAGAAAAAAAAGCCTTACTATACATGGTCGTTTTTTTGTCGGAAAAAAAAGCCTTACTATACATGGTCGTTTTTTTGTCGGAAAAAAAAGCCTTACTATACATGGTCGTTTTTTTGTCGGAAAAAAAAGCCTTACTATACATGGTCGTTTTTTTGTCGGAAAAAAAAGCCTTACTATACATGGTCGTTTTTTTGTCGGAAAAAAAAGCCTTACTATACATGGTCGTTTTTTTGTCGGAAAAAAAAGCCTTACTATACATGGTCGTTTTTTTGTCGGAAAAAAAAGCCTTACTATACATGGTCGTTTTTTTTTTTGAAAAAAAAGCCTTACTATACATGTTTTTTTTGTCGAGAAAAAAAAGCCTTACTATACATGGTCGTTTTTTTGTCAGAAAAAAAAGCCTTACTATACATGGTCGTTTTTTTGTCGGAAAAAAAAGCCTTACTATACATGGTCGTTTTTTTGTCGGAAAAAAAAGCCTTACTATACATGGTCGTTTTTTTGTCGAAAAAAAAAGCCTTACTATACATGGTCGTTTTTTTGTCGAAAAAAAAAGCCTTACTATACATGGTCGTTTTTTTGTCGAGAAAAAAGCCTTACTATACATGGTCGTTTTTTTGTCGGAAAAAAAAGCCTTAATATACATGGTCGTTTTTTTGTCGGAAAAAAAAGCCTTACTATACATGGTCGTTTTTTTGTCGGGAAAAAAAAGCCTTACTATACATGGTCGTTTTTTTGTCGGAAAAATATACATGGTCGTTTTTTTGTCGGAAAAAAAAGCCTTACTATACATGGTCGTTTTTTTTTTTGAAAAAAAAGCCTTACTATACATGGTTGTTTTTTTGTCGAGAAAAAAAAGCCTTACTATACATGGTCGTTTTTTTGTCAGAAAAAAAAGCCTTACTATACATGGTCGTTTTTTTGTCGCAAAAAAAAAGCCTTACTATACATGGTCGTTTTTTTGTCGGAAAAAAAAGCCTTACTATACATGGTCGTTTTTTTGTCGGAAAAAAAAAGCCTTACTATACATGGTCGTTTTTTTGTCGGAAAAAAAAGCCTTACTATACATGGTCGTTTTTTTGTCGAAAAAAAAGCCTTACTATACATGGTCGTTTTTTTGTCGAAAAAAAAAGCCTTACTATACATGGTCGTTTTTTTGTCGAAAAAAAAGCCTTACTATACATGGTCGTTTTTTTGTCGGAAAAAAAAGCCTTACTATACATGGTCGTTTTTTTGTCGGAAAAAAAAGCCTTACTATACATGGTCGTTTTTTTGTCGAAAAAAAAAGCCTTACTATACATGGTCGTTTTTTTGTCGAAAAAAAAGCCTTACTATACATGGTCGTTTTTTTGTCAGAAAAAAAAGCCTTACTATACATGGTCGTTTTTTTGTCAGAAAAAAAAGCCTTACTATACATGGTCATTTTTTTGTCGGAAAAAAAAGCCTTACTATACATGGTCGTTTTTTTGACGGGAAAAAAAAGCCTTACTATACATGGTCGTTTTTTTGTCGGAAAAAAAAGCCTTACTATACATGGTCGTTTTTTTGTCAGAAAAAAAAGCCTTACTATACATGGTCGTTTTTTTGTCGGAAAAAAAAGCCTTACTATACATGGTCGTTTTTTTGTCGGAAAAAAAAGCCTTACTATACATGGTCGTTTTTTTGTCGAAAAAAAAAGCCTTACTATACATGGTCGTTTTTTTGTCGAAAAAAAAAGCCTTACTATACATGGTCGTTTTTTTGTCTGAAAAAAAAAGCCTTACTATACATGGTCGTTTTTTTGTCAGAAAAAAAAGCCTTACTATACATGGTCGTTTTTTTGTCAGAAAAAAAAGCCTTACTATACATGGTCGTTTTTTTGTCGAGAAAAAAAAGCCTTACTATACATGGTCGTTTTTTTGTCGGAAAAAAAAAGCCTTACTATACATGGTCGTTTTTTTGTCGGAAAAAAAAAGCCTTACTATTCATGGTCGTTTTTTTGTCGGAAAAAAAGCCTTACTATACATGGTCGTTTTTTTGTCGGAAAAAAAGCCTTACTATACATGGTCGTTTTTTTGTCGGAAAAAAAAGCCTTACTATACATGGTCGTTTTTTTGTCGGAAAAAAAAGCCTTACTATACATGGTCGTTTTTTTGTCAGAAAAAAAAGCCTTACTATACATGGTCGTTTTTTTGTCGGAAAAAAAAGCCTTACTATACATGGTCGTTTTTTTGTCGGAAAAAAAAGCCTTACTATACATGGTCGTTTTTTTGTCGGAAAAAAAAGCCTTACTATACATGGTCGTTTTTTTGTCGGAAAAAAAAGCCTTACTATACATGGTCGTTTTTTTGTCGGAAAAATATACATGGTCGTTTTTTTGTCGGAAAAAAAAGCCTTACTATACATGGTCGTTTTTTTTTTGGAAAAAAAAGCCTTACTATACATGGTTGTTTTTTTGTCGAGAAAAAAAAGCCTTACTATACATGGTCGTTTTTTTGTCAGAAAAAAAAGCCTTACTATACATGGTCGTTTTTTTGTCGCAAAAAAAAAGCCTTACTATACATGGTCGTTTTTTTGTCGGAAAAAAAAGCCTTACTATACATGGTTGTTTTTTTGTCGAGAAAAAAAAGCCTTACTATACATGGTCGTTTTTTGTCAGAAAAAAAAGCCTTACTATACATGGTCATTTTTTTGTCGGAAAAAAAAGCCTTACTATACATGGTCGTTTTTTTGTCGGAAAAAAAAGCCTTACTATACATGGTCGTTTTTTTGTCAGAAAAAAAAGCCTTACTATACATGGTCGTTTTTTGTCGGAAAAAAAAGCCTTACTATACATGGTCGTTTTTTTGTCGGAAAAAAAAGCCTTACTATACATGGTCGTTTTTTTGTCGAAAAAAAAAGCCTTACTATACATGGTCGTTTTTTTGTCGGAAAAAAAAGCCTTACTATACATGGTCGTTTTTTTGTCGAAAAAAAAAGCCTTACTATACATGGTCGTTTTTTTGTCGGGAAAAAAAGCCTTACTATACATGGTCGTTTTTTTGTCGGGAAAAAAAGCCTTACTATACATGGTCGTTTTTTTGTCGAAAAAAAAAGCCTTACTATACATGGTCGTTTTTTTGTCGGAAAAAAAAGCCTTACTATACATGGTCGTTTTTTTGTCGGAAAAAAAAGCCTTACTATACATGGTTGTTTTTTTGTCAGAAAAAAAAGCCTTACTATACATGGTCGTTTTTTTGTCGGAAAAAAAAGCCTTACTATACATGGTCGTTTTTTTGTCAGAAAAAAAAGCCTTACTATACATGGTCGTTTTTTTGTCGGAAAAAAAAGCCTTACTATACATGGTCGTTTTTTTGTCGGAAAAAAAAGCCTTACTATACATGGTCGTTTTTTTGTCGGAAAAAAAAGCCTTACTATACATGGTCGTTTTTTTGTCAGAAAAAAAAGCCTTACTATACATGGTTGTTTTTTTGTCAGAAAAAAAAGCCTTACTATACATGGTCGTTTTTTTGTCGGAAAAAAAAGCCTTACTATACATGGTCGTTTTTTTGTCGAGAAAAAAAAGCCTTACTATACATGGTCGTTTTTTTGTCGAGAAAAAAAAGCCTTACTATACATGGTCGTTTTTTTGTCTGAAAAAAAAAGCCTTACTATACATGGTCGTTTTTTTGTCGGAAAAAAAAGCCTTACTATACATGGTCGTTTTTTTGTCGGAAAAAAAAGCCTTACTATACATGGTCGTTTTTTTGTCGAAAAAAAAAGCCTTACTATACATGGTCGTTTTTTTGTCGGAAAAAAAAGCCTTACTATACATGGTCGTTTTTTTGTCGGAAAAAAAAGCCTTACTATACATGGTCGTTTTTTTGTCGGAAAAAAAAGCCTTACTATACATGGTCGTTTTTTTGTCGGAAAAAAAAGCCTTACTATACATGGTCGTTTTTTTGTCGGAAAAAAAAGCCTTACTATACATGGTCGTTTTTTTGTCGAAAAAAAAAGCCTTACTATACATGGTCGTTTTTTTGTCGAAAAAAAAAGCCTTACTATACATGGTCGTTTTTTTGTCTGAAAAAAAAAGCCTTACTATACATGGTCGTTTTTTTGTCAGAAAAAAAAGCCTTACTATACATGGTCGTTTTTTTGTCAGAAAAAAAAGCCTTACTATACATGGTCGTTTTTTTGTCGAGAAAAAAAAGCCTTACTATACATGGTCGTTTTTTTGTCGGAAAAAAAAAAGCCTTACTATACATGGTCGTTTTTTTGTCGGAAAAAAAAGCCTTACTATACATGGTCGTTTTTTTGTCGGAAAAAAAAGCCTTACTATACATGGTCGTTTTTTTGTCGGAAAAAAAAGCCTTACTATACATGGTCGTTTTTTTGTCGGAAAAAAAAGCCTTACTATACATGGTCGTTTTTTTGTCGGAAAAAAAAGCCTTACTATACATGGTCGTTTTTTTGTCAGAAAAAAAAGCCTTACTATACATGGTCGTTTTTTTGTCGGAAAAAAAAGCCTTACTATACATGGTCGTTTTTTTGTCGGAAAAAAAAGCCTTACTATACATGGTCGTTTTTTTGTCGGAAAAAAAAGCCTTACTATACATGGTCGTTTTTTAGTCAGAAAAAAAAGCCTTACTATACATGGTTGTTTTTTTGTCGAAAAAAAAAAACCTTACTATACATGGTCGTTTTTTTGTCGAGAAAAAAAAGCCTTACTATACATGGTCGTTTTTTTTGTCGGAAAAAAAAGCCTTACTATACATGGTCATTTTTTTGTCGAGAAAAAAAAGCCTTACTATACATGGTCGTTTTTTTTGTCGGAAAAAAAAGCCTTACTATACATGGTCGTTTTTTTGTCGGAAAAAAAAGCCTTACTATACATGGTCGTTTTTTTGTCGGAAAAATATACATGGTCGTTTTTTTGTCGGAAAAAAAAGCCTTACTATACATGGTCGTTTTTTTTTTTGAAAAAAAAGCCTTACTATACATGGTTGTTTTTTTGTCGAGAAAAAAAAGCCTTACTATACATGGTCGTTTTTTTGTCAGAAAAAAAAGCCTTACTATACATGGTTGTTTTTTTGTCGAGAAAAAAAAGCCTTACTATACATGGTCGTTTTTTTGTCAGAAAAAAAAGCCTTACTATACATGGTCGTTTTTTTGTCGGAAAAAAAAGCCTTACTATACATGGTCGTTTTTTTGTCGGAAAAAAAAGCCTTACTATACATGGTCGTTTTTTTGTCGGGAAAAAAAAGCCTTACTATACATGGTCGTTTTTTGTCGGGAAAAAAAGCCTTACTATACATGGTCGTTTTTTTGTCGGAAAAAAAAGCCTTACTATACATGGTCGTTTTTTTGTCGGAAAAAAAAGCCTTACTATACATGGTCGTTTTTTTGTCGGAAAAAAAAGCCTTACTATACATGGTCGTTTTTTTGTCAGAAAAAAAAGCCTTACTATACATGGTCGTTTTTTTGTCAGAAAAAAAAAGCCTTACTATACATGGTCGTTTTTTTGTCGGAAAAAAAAGCCTTACTATACATGGTCGTTTTTTTGTCGGAAAAAAAAGCCTTACTATACATGGTCGTTTTTTTGTCAGAAAAAAAAGCCTTACTATACATGGTTGTTTTTTTGTCGAAAAAAAAAGCCTTACTATACATGGTCGTTTTTTTGTCGAAAAAAAAAGCCTTACTATACATGGTCGTTTTTTTGTCGAAAAAAAAGCCTTACTATACATGGTCGTTTTCTTGTCAGAAAAAAAAGCCTTACTATACATGGTCGTTTTTTTGTCAGAAAAAAAAGCCTTACTATACATGGTCGTTTTTTTGTCAGAAAAAAAAGCCTTACTATACATGGTCGTTTTTTTGTCAGAAAAAAAAGCCTTACTATACATGGTTGTTTTTTTGTCGAAAAAAAAGCCTTACTATACATGGTCGTTTTTTTGTCGAAAAAAAAAAGCCTTACTATACATGGTTGTTTTTTTGTCAGAAAAAAAAGCCTTACTATACATGGTCGTTTTTTTGTCGGAAAAAAAAGCCTTACTATACATGGTCGTTTTTTTGTCGAGAAAAAAAAGCCTTACTATACATGGTCGTTTTTTTGTCGAGAAAAAAAAGCCTTACTATACATGGTCGTTTTTTTGTCTGAAAAAAAAAGCCTTACTATACATGGTCGTTTTTTTGTCGGAAAAAAAAGCCTTACTATACATGGTCGTTTTTTTGTCGGAAAAAAAAGCCTTACTATACATGGTCGTTTTTTTGTCGAAAAAAAAAGCCTTACTATACATGGTCGTTTTTTTGTCGGAAAAAAAAGCCTTACTATACATGGTCGTTTTTTTGTCGGAAAAAAAAGCCTTACTATACATGGTCGTTTTTTTGTCGGAAAAAAAAGCCTTACTATACATGGTCGTTTTTTTGTCGGAAAAAAAAGCCTTACTATACATGGTCGTTTTTTTGTCGGAAAAAAAAGCCTTACTATACATGGTCGTTTTTTTGTCGAAAAAAAAAGCCTTACTATACATGGTCGTTTTTTTGTCGAAAAAAAAAGCCTTACTATACATGGTCGTTTTTTTGTCTGAAAAAAAAAGCCTTACTATACATGGTCGTTTTTTTGTCAGAAAAAAAAGCCTTACTATACATGGTCGTTTTTTTGTCAGAAAAAAAAGCCTTACTATACATGGTCGTTTTTTTGTCGAGAAAAAAAAGCCTTACTATACATGGTCGTTTTTTTGTCGGAAAAAAAAGCCTTACTATACATGGTCGTTTTTTTGTCGGAAAAAAAAGCCTTACTATACATGGTCGTTTTTTTGTCGGAAAAAAAAGCCTTACTATACATGGTCGTTTTTTTGTCGGGAAAAAAAAGCCTTACTATACATGGTCGTTTTTTGTCGGGAAAAAAAGCCTTACTATACATGGTCGTTTTTTTGTCGGAAAAAAAAGCCTTACTATACATGGTCGTTTTTTTGTCGGAAAAAAAAGCCTTACTATACATGGTCGTTTTTTTGTCGGAAAAAAAAGCCTTACTATACATGGTCGTTTTTTTGTCGAAAAAAAAAGCCTTACTATACATGGTCGTTTTTTTGTCGAAAAAAAAGCCTTACTATACATGGTCGTTTTCTTGTCAGAAAAAAAAGCCTTACTATACATGGTCGTTTTTTTGTCGGAAAAAAAAGCCTTACTATACATGGTCGTTTTTTTGTCGGAAAAAAAAGCCTTACTATACATGGTCGTTTTTTTGTCGGAAAAAAAAGCCTTACTATACATGGTTGTTTTTTTGTCGAAAAAAAAAGCCTTACTATACATGGTCGTTTTTTTGTCGAAAAAAAAGCCTTACTATACATGGTCGTTTTCTTGTCAGAAAAAAAAGCCTTACTATACATGGTCGTTTTTTTGTCAGAAAAAAAAGCCTTACTATACATGGTCGTTTTTTTGTCAGAAAAAAAAGCCTTACTATACATGGTCGTTTTTTTGTCAGAAAAAAAAGCCTTACTATACATGGTTGTTTTTTTGTCGAAAAAAAAGCCTTACTATACATGGTCGTTTTTTTGTCGAAAAAAAAAGCCTTACTATACATGGTTGTTTTTTTGTCAGAAAAAAAAGCCTTACTATACATGGTCGTTTTTTTGTCGGAAAAAAAAGCCTTACTATACATGGTCGTTTTTTTGTCGAGAAAAAAAAGCCTTACTATACATGGTCGTTTTTTTGTCGAGAAAAAAAAGCCTTACTATACATGGTCGTTTTTTTGTCTGAAAAAAAAAGCCTTACTATACATGGTCGTTTTTTTGTCGGAAAAAAAAGCCTTACTATACATGGTCGTTTTTTTGTCGGAAAAAAAAGCCTTACTATACATGGTCGTTTTTTTGTCGAAAAAAAAAGCCTTACTATACATGGTCGTTTTTTTGTCGGAAAAAAAAGCCTTACTATACATGGTCGTTTTTTTGTCGGAAAAAAAAGCCTTACTATACATGGTCGTTTTTTTGTCGGAAAAAAAAGCCTTACTATACATGGTCGTTTTTTTGTCGGAAAAAAAAGCCTTACTATACATGGTCGTTTTTTTGTCGGAAAAAAAAGCCTTACTATACATGGTCGTTTTTTTGTCGAAAAAAAAAGCCTTACTATACATGGTCGTTTTTTTGTCGAAAAAAAAAGCCTTACTATACATGGTCGTTTTTTTGTCTGAAAAAAAAAGCCTTACTATACATGGTCGTTTTTTTGTCAGAAAAAAAAGCCTTACTATACATGGTCGTTTTTTTGTCGGAAAAAAAAGCCTTACTATACATGGTCGTTTTTTTGTCGGAAAAAAAAGCCTTACTATACATGGTCGTTTTTTTGTCGAAAAAAAAAGCCTTACTATACATGGTCGTTTTTTTGTCGAAAAAAAAAGCCTTACTATACATGGTCGTTTTTTTGTCTGAAAAAAAAAGCCTTACTATACATGGTCGTTTTTTTGTCAGAAAAAAAAGCCTTACTATACATGGTCGTTTTTTTGTCAGAAAAAAAAGCCTTACTATACATGGTCGTTTTTTTGTCGAGAAAAAAAAGCCTTACTATACATGGTCGTTTTTTTGTCGGAAAAAAAAGCCTTACTATACATGGTCGTTTTTTTGTCGGAAAAAAAAGCCTTACTATACATGGTCGTTTTTTTGTCGGAAAAAAAAGCCTTACTATACATGGTCGTTTTTTTGTCGGGAAAAAAAAGCCTTACTATACATGGTCGTTTTTTGTCGGGAAAAAAAGCCTTACTATACATGGTCGTTTTTTTGTCGGAAAAAAAAGCCTTACTATACATGGTCGTTTTTTTGTCGGAAAAAAAAGCCTTACTATACATGGTCGTTTTTTTGTCGGAAAAAAAAGCCTTACTATACATGGTCGTTTTTTTGTCAGAAAAAAAAGCCTTACTATACATGGTCGTTTTTTTGTCAGAAAAAAAAAGCCTTACTATACATGGTCGTTTTTTTGTCGGAAAAAAAAGCCTTACTATACATGGTCGTTTTTTTGTCGGAAAAAAAAGCCTTACTATACATGGTCGTTTTTTTGTCGAAAAAAAAGCCTTACTATACATGGTCGTTTTTTTGTCGAAAAAAAAAGCCTTACTATACATGGTTGTTTTTTTGTCAGAAAAAAAAGCCTTACTATACATGGTCGTTTTTTTGTCGGAAAAAAAAGCCTTACTATACATGGTCGTTTTTTTGTCGAGAAAAAAAAGCCTTACTATACATGGTCGTTTTTTTGTCGAGAAAAAAAAGCCTTACTATACATGGTCGTTTTTTTGTCTGAAAAAAAAAGCCTTACTATACATGGTCGTTTTTTTGTCGGAAAAAAAAGCCTTACTATACATGGTCGTTTTTTTGTCGGAAAAAAAAGCCTTACTATACATGGTCGTTTTTTTGTCGAAAAAAAAAGCCTTACTATACATGGTCGTTTTTTTGTCGGAAAAAAAAGCCTTACTATACATGGTCGTTTTTTTGTCGGAAAAAAAAGCCTTACTATACATGGTCGTTTTTTTGTCGGAAAAAAAAGCCTTACTATACATGGTCGTTTTTTTGTCGGAAAAAAAAGCCTTACTATACATGGTCGTTTTTTTGTCGGAAAAAAAAGCCTTACTATACATGGTCGTTTTTTTGTCGAAAAAAAAAGCCTTACTATACATGGTCGTTTTTTTGTCGAAAAAAAAAGCCTTACTATACATGGTCGTTTTTTTGTCTGAAAAAAAAAGCCTTACTATACATGGTCGTTTTTTTGTCAGAAAAAAAAGCCTTACTATACATGGTCGTTTTTTTGTCGGAAAAAAAAGCCTTACTATACATGGTCGTTTTTTTGTCGGAAAAAAAAGCCTTACTATACATGGTCGTTTTTTTGTCGAAAAAAAAAGCCTTACTATACATGGTCGTTTTTTTGTCGAAAAAAAAAGCCTTACTATACATGGTCGTTTTTTTGTCTGAAAAAAAAAGCCTTACTATACATGGTCGTTTTTTTGTCAGAAAAAAAAGCCTTACTATACATGGTCGTTTTTTTGTCAGAAAAAAAAGCCTTACTATACATGGTCGTTTTTTTGTCGAGAAAAAAAAGCCTTACTATACATGGTCGTTTTTTTGTCGGAAAAAAAAGCCTTACTATACATGGTCGTTTTTTTGTCGGAAAAAAAAGCCTTACTATACATGGTCGTTTTTTTGTCGGAAAAAAAAGCCTTACTATACATGGTCGTTTTTTTGTCGGGAAAAAAAAGCCTTACTATACATGGTCGTTTTTTGTCGGGAAAAAAAGCCTTACTATACATGGTCGTTTTTTTGTCGGAAAAAAAAGCCTTACTATACATGGTCGTTTTTTTGTCGGAAAAAAAAGCCTTACTATACATGGTCGTTTTTTTGTCGGAAAAAAAAGCCTTACTATACATGGTCGTTTTTTTGTCAGAAAAAAAAGCCTTACTATACATGGTCGTTTTTTTGTCAGAAAAAAAAAGCCTTACTATACATGGTCGTTTTTTTGTCGGAAAAAAAAGCCTTACTATACATGGTCGTTTTTTTGTCGGAAAAAAAAGCCTTACTATACATGGTCGTTTTTTTGTCAGAAAAAAAAGCCTTACTATACATGGTTGTTTTTTTGTCGAAAAAAAAAGCCTTACTATACATGGTCGTTTTTTTGTCGAAAAAAAAAGCCTTACTATACATGGTCGTTTTTTTGTCGAAAAAAAAGCCTTACTATACATGGTCGTTTTCTTGTCAGAAAAAAAAGCCTTACTATACATGGTCGTTTTTTTGTCAGAAAAAAAAGCCTTACTATACATGGTCGTTTTTTTGTCAGAAAAAAAAGCCTTACTATACATGGTCGTTTTTTTGTCAGAAAAAAAAGCCTTACTATACATGGTTGTTTTTTTGTCGAAAAAAAAGCCTTACTATACATGGTCGTTTTTTTGTCGAAAAAAAAAGCCTTACTATACATGGTTGTTTTTTTGTCAGAAAAAAAAAGCCTTACTATACATGGTCGTTTTTTTGTCGGAAAAAAAAGCCTTACTATACATGGTCGTTTTTTTGTCGAGAAAAAAAAGCCTTACTATACATGGTCGTTTTTTTGTCGAGAAAAAAAAGCCTTACTATACATGGTCGTTTTTTTGTCTGAAAAAAAAAGCCTTACTATACATGGTCGTTTTTTTGTCGGAAAAAAAAGCCTTACTATACATGGTCGTTTTTTTGTCGGAAAAAAAAGCCTTACTATACATGGTCGTTTTTTTGTCGAAAAAAAAAGCCTTACTATACATGGTCGTTTTTTTGTCGGAAAAAAAAGCCTTACTATACATGGTCGTTTTTTTGTCGGAAAAAAAAGCCTTACTATACATGGTCGTTTTTTTGTCGGAAAAAAAAGCCTTACTATACGTGGTCGTTTTTTTGTCGGAAAAAAAAGCCTTACTATACATGGTCGTTTTTTTGTCGGAAAAAAAAGCCTTACTATACATGGTCGTTTTTTTGTCGAAAAAAAAAGCCTTACTATACATGGTCATTTTTTTGTCGAAAAAAAAAGCCTTACTATACATGGTCGTTTTTTTGTCTGAAAAAAAAAGCCTTACTATACATGGTCGTTTTTTTGTCAGAAAAAAAAGCCTTACTATACATGGTCGTTTTTTTGTCAGAAAAAAAAGCCTTACTATACATGGTCGTTTTTTTGTCGAGAAAAAAAAGCCTTACTATACATGGTCGTTTTTTTGTCGGAAAAAAAAAGCCTTACTATACATGGTCGTTTTTTTGTCGGAAAAAAAAGCCTTACTATACATGGTCGTTTTTTTGTCGGAAAAAAAAGCCTTACTATACATGGTCGTTTTTTTGTCGGAAAAAAAAGCTTTACTATACATGGTCGTTTTTTTGTCGGAAAAAAAAGCCTTACTATACATGGTCGTTTTTTTGTCGGAAAAAAAAGCCTTACTATACATGGTCGTTTTTTAGTCAGAAAAAAAAGCCTTACTATACATGGTTGTTTTTTTGTCGAAAAAAAAAAACCTTACTATACATGGTCGTTTTTTTGTCGAGAAAAAAAAGCCTTACTATACATGGTTGTTTTTTTGTCAGAAAAAAAAGCCTTACTATACATGGTCGTTTTTTTGTCGGAAAAAAAAGCCTTACTATACATGGTCGTTTTTTTGTCGAGAAAAAAAAGCCTTACTATACATGGTCGTTTTTTTGTCGAGAAAAAAAAGCCTTACTATACATGGTCGTTTTTTTGTCTGAAAAAAAAAGCCTTACTATACATGGTCGTTTTTTTGTCGGAAAAAAAAGCCTTACTATACATGGTCGTTTTTTTGTCGGAAAAAAAAGCCTTACTATACATGGTCGTTTTTTTGTCGAAAAAAAAAGCCTTACTATACATGGTCGTTTTTTTGTCGGAAAAAAAAGCCTTACTATACATGGTCGTTTTTTTGTCGGAAAAAAAAGCCTTACTATACATGGTCGTTTTTTTGTCGGAAAAAAAAGCCTTACTATACATGGTCGTTTTTTTGTCGGAAAAAAAAGCCTTACTATACATGGTCGTTTTTTTGTCGAAAAAAAAAGCCTTACTATACATGGTCGTTTTTTTGTCTGAAAAAAAAAGCCTTACTATACATGGTCGTTTTTTTTGTCAGAAAAAAAAGCCTTACTATACATGGTCGTTTTTTTGTCAGAAAAAAAAGCCTTACTATACATGGTCGTTTTTTTGTCGAGAAAAAAAAGCCTTACTATACATGGTCGTTTTTTTGTCGGAAAAAAAAAGCCTTACTATACATGGTCGTTTTTTTGTCGGAAAAAAAAAGCCTTACTATACATGGTCGTTTTTTTGTCGGAAAAAAAAGCCTTACTATACATGGTCGTTTTTTTGTCGGAAAAAAAAGCCTTACTATACATGGTCGTTTTTTTGTCGGAAAAAAAAGCCTTACTATACATGGTCGTTTTTTTGTCGGAAAAAAAAGCCTTACTATACATGGTCGTTTTTTTGTCGGAAAAAAAAGCCTTACTATACATGGTCGTTTTTTTGTCAGAAAAAAAAGCCTTACTATACATGGTCGTTTTTTTGTCGGAAAAAAAAGCCTTACTATACATGGTCGTTTTTTTGTCGGAAAAAAAAGCCTTACTATACATGGTCGTTTTTTTGTCGGAAAAAAAAGCCTTACTATACATGGTCGTTTTTTAGTCAGAAAAAAAAGCCTTACTATACATGGTTGTTTTTTTGTCGAAAAAAAAAAACCTTACTATACATGGTCGTTTTTTTGTCGAGAAAAAAAAGCCTTACTATACATGGTCGTTTTTTTTGTCGGAAAAAAAAGCCTTACTATACATGGTCGTTTTTTTGTCGAGAAAAAAAAGCCTTACTATACATGGTCGTTTTTTTTGTCGGAAAAAAAAGCCTTACTATACATGGTCGTTTTTTTGTCGGAAAAAAAAGCCTTACTATACATGGTCGTTTTTTTGTCGGAAAAATATACATGGTCGTTTTTTTGTCGGAAAAAAAAGCCTTACTATACATGGTCGTTTTTTTTTTTGAAAAAAAAGCCTTACTATACATGGTTGTTTTTTTGTCGAGAAAAAAAAGCCTTACTATACATGGTCGTTTTTTTGTCAGAAAAAAAAGCCTTACTATACATGGTTGTTTTTTTGTCGAGAAAAAAAAGCCTTACTATACATGGTCGTTTTTTTGTCGAAAAAAAAGCCTTACTATACATGGTCGTTTTCTTGTCAGAAAAAAAAGCCTTACTATACATGGTCGTTTTTTTGTCAGAAAAAAAAGCCTTACTATACATGGTCGTTTTTTTGTCAGAAAAAAAAGCCTTACTATACATGGTCGTTTTTTTGTCAGAAAAAAAAGCCTTACTATACATGGTCGTTTTTTCGTCGGAAAAAAAAGCCTTACTATACATGGTCGTTTTTTTGTCGGGAAAAAAAAGCCTTACTATACATGGTCGTTTTTTGTCGGGAAAAAAAGCCTTACTATACATGGTCGTTTTTTGTCGGAAAAAAAAGCCTTACTATACATGGTCGTTTTTTTGTCGGAAAAAAAAGCCTTACTATACATGGTCGTTTTTTTTGTCGGAAAAAAAAGCCTTACTATACATGGTCGTTTTTTTGTCAGAAAAAAAAGCCTTACTATACATGGTCGTTTTTTTGTCGGAAAAAAAAGCCTTACTATACATGGTCGTTTTTTTGTCGGAAAAAAAAGCCTTACTATACATGGTCGTTTTTTTGTCGGAAAAAAAAGCCTTACTATACATGGTCGTTTTTTTGTCAGAAAAAAAAGCCTTACTATACATGGTTGTTTTTTTGTCAGAAAAAAAAGCCTTACTATACATGGTCGTTTTTTTGTCGGAAAAAAAAGCCTTACTATACATGGTCGTTTTTTTGTCGAGAAAAAAAAGCCTTACTATACATGGTCGTTTTTTTGTCGAGAAAAAAAAGCCTTACTATACATGGTCGTTTTTTTGTCTGAAAAAAAAAGCCTTACTATACATGGTCGTTTTTTTGTCGGAAAAAAAAGCCTTACTATACATGGCCGTTTTTTTGTCGAAAAAAAAAGCCTTACTATACATGGTCGTTTTTTTGTCGAAAAAAAAGCCTTACTATACATGGTCGTTTTTTTGTCAGAAAAAAAAGCCTTACTATACATGGTCGTTTTTTGTCGGAAAAAAAAGCCTTACTATACATGGTCGTTTTTTTGTCGGAAAAAAAAGCCTTACTATACATGGTCGTTTTTTTGTCGAAAAAAAAAGCCTTACTATACATGGTCGTTTTTTTGTCGGAAAAAAAAGCCTTACTATACATGGTCGTTTTTTTGTCGAAAAAAAAAGCCTTACTATACATGGTCGTTTTTTTGTCGAGAAAAAAAAGCCTTACTATACATGGTCGTTTTTTTGTCGGAAAAAAAAGCCTTACTATACATGGTCGTTTTTTTTGTCGGAAAAAAAAGCCTTACTATACATGGTCGTTTTTTTGTCGGAAAAAAAAGCCTTACTATACATGGTCGTTTTTTTGTCAGAAAAAAAAGCCTTACTATACATGGTCGTTTTTTTGTCGCAAAAAAAAAAGCCTTAATATACATGGTCGTTTTTTTGTCGGAAAAAAAAGCCTTACTATACATGGTTGTTTTTTTGTCGAGAAAAAAAAGCCTTACTATACATGGTCGTTTTTTTGTCGGAAAAAAAAGCCTTACTATACATGGTCGTTTTTTTGTCGGAAAAAAAAGCCTTACTATACATGGTCGTGTTTTTGTCGGAAAAAAAAGCCTTACTATACATGGTCGTTTTTTTGTCAGAAAAAAAAGCCTTACTATACATGGTCGTTTTTTTGTCAGAAAAAAAAAGCCTTACTATACATGGTCGTTTTTTTGTCGGAAAAAAAAGCCTTACTATACATGGTCGTTTTTTTGTCGGAAAAAAAAGCCTTACTATACATGGTCGTTTTTTTGTCAGAAAAAAAAGCCTTACTATACATGGTTGTTTTTTTGTCGAAAAAAAAAGCCTTACTATACATGGTCGTTTTTTTGTCGAAAAAAAAAGCCTTACTATACATGGTCGTTTTTTTGTCGAAAAAAAAGCCTTACTATACATGGTCGTTTTCTTGTCAGAAAAAAAAGCCTTACTATACATGGTCGTTTTTTTGTCAGAAAAAAAAGCCTTACTCTACATGGTCGTTTTTTTGTCAGAAAAAAAAGCCTTACTATACATGGTCGTTTTTTTGTCAGAAAAAAAAGCCTTACTATACATGGTCGTTTTTTCGTCGGAAAAAAAAGCCTTACTATACATGGTCGTTTTTTTGTCGGGAAAAAAAAGCCTTACTATACATGGTCGTTTTTTGTCGGGAAAAAAAGCCTTACTATACATGGTCGTTTTTTGTCGGAAAAAAAAGCCTTACTATACATGGTCGTTTTTTTGTCGGAAAAAAAAGCCTTACTATACATGGTCGTTTTTTTGTCGGAAAAAAAAGCCTTACTATACATGGTCGTTTTTTTGTCAGAAAAAAAAGCCTTACTATACATGGTCGTTTTTTTGTCGGAAAAAAAAGCCTTACTATACATGGTCGTTTTTTTGTCGGAAAAAAAAGCCTTACTAAACATGGTCGTTTTTTTGTCGGAAAAAAAAGCCTTACTATACATGGTCGTTTTTTTGTCAGAAAAAAAAGCCTTACTATACATGGTTGTTTTATTGTCAGAAAAAAAAGCCTTACTATACATGGTCGTTTTTTTGTCGGAAAAAAAAGCCTTACTATACATGGTCGTTTTTTTGTCGAGAAAAAAAAGCCTTACTATACATGGTCGTTTTCTTGTCAGAAAAAAAAGCCTTACTATACATGGTCGTTTTTTTGTCAGAAAAAAAAGCCTTACTATACATGGTCGTTTTTTTGTCGAGAAAAAAAAGCCTTACTATACATGGTCGTTTTTTTGTCAGAAAAAAAAGCCTTACTATACATGGTCGTTTTTTTTGTCGGAAAAAAAAGCCTTACTATACATGGTCGTTTTTTTGTCGGAAAAAAAAGCCTTACTATACATGGTCGTTTTTTTGTCGGAAAAAAAAGCCTTACTATACATGGTCGTTTTTTTGTCGGAAAAATATACATGGTCGTTTTTTTGTCGCAAAAAAAAAGCCTTACTATACATGGTCGTTTTTTTGTCAGAAAAAAAAGCCTTACTATACATGGTCGTTTTTTGTCGGAAAAAAAAGCCTTACTATACATGGTCGTTTTTTTGTCGGAAAAAAAAGCCTTACTATACATGGTCGTTTTTTTGTCGAAAAAAAAAAGCCTTACTATACATGGTCGTTTTTTTGTCGGAAAAAAAAGCCTTACTATACATGGTCGTTTTTTTGTCGAAAAAAAAAGCCTTACTATACATGGTCGTTTTTTTGTCGGAAAAAAAAGCCTTACTATACATGGTCGTTTTTTTGTCGGGAAAAAAAGCCTTACTATACATGGTCGTTTTTTTGTCGAAAAAAAAAGCCTTACTATACATGGTCGTTTTTTTGTCGGAAAAAAAAGCCTTACTATACATGGTCGTTTTTTTGTCGGAAAAAAAAGCCTTACTATACATGGTCGTTTTTTTGTCGGAAAAATATACATTGTCGTTTTTTTGTCGGAAAAAAAAGCCTTACTATACATGGTCGTTTTTTTTTTTGAAAAAAAAGCCTTACTATACATGGTTGTTTTTTTGTCGAGAAAAAAAAGCCTTACTATACATGGTCGTTTTTTTGTCAGAAAAAAAAAGCCTTACTATACATGGTCGTTTTTTTGTCGAAAAAAAAAGCCTTACTATACATGGTCGTTTTTTTGTC
Source organism: Festucalex cinctus (assembly GCF_051991245.1). Taxonomy (NCBI): domain Eukaryota; kingdom Metazoa; phylum Chordata; class Actinopteri; order Syngnathiformes; family Syngnathidae; genus Festucalex; species Festucalex cinctus. The sequence goes on from NW_027520479.1 coordinate 19,907, forward strand.
GAGAAAAAAAAGCCTTACTATACATGGTCGTTTTTTTGTCGGAAAAAAAAGCCTTACTATACATGGTCGTTTTTTTTGTCGGAAAAAAAAGCCTTACTATACATGGTCGTTTTTTTGTCGGAAAAAAAAGCCTTACTATACATGGTCGTTTTTTTGTCGGAAAAAAAAGCCTTACTATACATGGTCGTTTTTTTGTCGGAAAAATATACATGGTCGTTTTTTTGTCGCAAAAAAAAAGCCTTACTATACATGGTCGTTTTTTTGTCGGAAAAAAAAGCCTTACTATACATGGTTGTTTTTTTGTCGAGAAAAAAAAGCCTTACTATACATGGTCGTTTTTTTGTCGGAAAAAAAAGCCTTACTATACATGGTCGTTTTTTTGTCGAAAAAAAAAGCCTTACTATACATGGTCGTTTTTTTGTCGAGAAAAAAAAAGCCTTACTATACATGGTCGTTTTTTTGTCGAAAAAAAAAGCCTTACTATACATGGTCGTTTTTTTGTCGGAAAAAAAAGCCTTACTATACATGGTCGTTTTTTTGTCGGAAAAAAAAGCCTTACTATACATGGTCGTTTTTTTGTCGGAAAAATATACATGGTCGTTTTTTTGTCGGAAAAAAAAGCCTTACTATACATGGTCGTTTTTTTTTTTGAAAAAAAAGCCTTACTATACATGGTTGTTTTTTTGTCGAGAAAAAAAAGCCTTACTATACATGGTCATTTTTTTGTCAGAAAAAAAAGCCTTACTATACATGGTCGTTTTTTTGTTGCAAAAAAAAAGCCTTACTATACATGGTCGTTTTTTTGTCGGAAAAAAAAGCCTTACTATACATGGTCGTTTTTTTGTCGGAAAAAAAAGCCTTACTATACATGGTCGTTTTTTTGTCGAAAAAAAAAGCCTTACTATACATGGTCGTTTTTTTGTCGGAAAAAAAAGCCTTACTATACATGGTCGTTTTTTTGTCGGAAAAAAAAGCCTTACTATACATGGTCGTTTTTTTGTCGGAAAAAAAAGCCTTACTATACATGGTCGTTTTTTTGTCGGAAAAAAAAGCCTTACTATACATGGTCGTTTTTTTGTCGAGAAAAAAAAGCCTTACTATACATGGTCGTTTTTTTGTCGGAAAAAAAAGCCTTACTATACATGGTCGTTTTTTTGTCGGAAAAAAAAGCCTTACTATACATGGTCGTTTTTTTGTCAGAAAAAAAAGCCTTACTATACATGGTCGTTTTTTTGTCGGAAAAAAAAGCCTTACTATACATGGTCGTTTTTTTGTCGGAAAAAAAAGCCTTACTATACATGGTAGTTTTTTTGTCGGGAAAAAAAAGCCTTACTATACATGGTCGTTTTTTGTCGGGAAAAAAAGCCTTACTATACATGGTCGTTTTTTTGTCGGAAAAAAAAGCCTTACTATACATGGTCGTTTTTTTGTCGGAAAAAAAAGCCTTACTATACATGGTCGTTTTTTTGTCGGAAAAAAAAGCCTTACTATACATGGTCGTTTTTTTGTCAGAAAAAAAAGCCTTACTATACATGGTTGTTTTTTTGTCAGAAAAAAAAGCCTTACTATACATGGTCGTTTTTTTGTCGGAAAAAAAAGCCTTACTATACATGGTCGTTTTTTTGTCGGAAAAAAAAGCCTTACTATACATGGTCGTTTTTTTGTCAGAAAAAAAAGCCTTACTATACATGGTTGTTTTTTTGTCGAAAAAAAAAGCCTTACTATACATGGTCGTTTTTTTGTCGAAAAAAAAAGCCTTACTATACATGGTCGTTTTTTTGTCGAAAAAAAAGCCTTACTATACATGGTCGTTTTCTTGTCAGAAAAAAAAGCCTTACTATACATGGTCGTTTTTTTGTCAGAAAAAAAAGCCTTACTATACATGGTCGTTTTTTTGTCAGAAAAAAAAGCCTTACTATACATGGTCGTTTTTTTGTCAGAAAAAAAAGCCTTACTATACATGGTCGTTTTTTTGTCGGAAAAAAAAGCCTTACTATACATGGTCGTTTTTTTGTCGGGAAAAAAAAGCCTTACTATACATGGTCGTTTTTTGTCGGGAAAAAAAGCCTTACTATACATGGTCGTTTTTTGTCGGAAAAAAAAGCCTTACTATACATGGTCGTTTTTTTGTCGGAAAAAAAAGCCTTACTATACATGGTCGTTTTTTTGTCGGAAAAAAAAGCCTTACTATACATGGTCGTTTTTTTGTCAGAAAAAAAAGCCTTACTATACATGGTCGTTTTTTTGTCGGAAAAAAAAGCCTTACTATACATGGTCGTTTTTTTGTCGGAAAAAAAAGCCTTACTATACATGGTCGTTTTTTTGTCGGAAAAAAAAGCCTTACTATACATGGTCGTTTTTTTGTCAGAAAAAAAAGCCTTACTATACATGGTTGTTTTTTTGTCAGAAAAAAAAGCCTTACTATACATGGTCGTTTTTTTGTCGGAAAAAAAAGCCTTACTATACATGGTCGTTTTTTTGTCGAGAAAAAAAAGCCTTACTATACATGGTCGTTTTTTTGTCGAGAAAAAAAAGCCTTACTATACATGGTCGTTTTTTTGTCTGAAAAAAAAAGCCTTACTATACATGGTCGTTTTTTTGTCGGAAAAAAAAGCCTTACTATACATGGTCGTTTTTTTGTCGAAAAAAAAAGCCTTACTATACATGGTCGTTTTTTTGTCGAAAAAAAAGCCTTACTATACATGGTCGTTTTTTTGTCAGAAAAAAAAGCCTTACTATACATGGTCGTTTTTTGTCGGAAAAAAAAGCCTTACTATACATGGTCGTTTTTTTGTCGGAAAAAAAAGCCTTACTATACATGGTCGTTTTTTTGTCGAAAAAAAAAGCCTTACTATACATGGTCGTTTTTTTGTCGGAAAAAAAAGCCTTACTATACATGGTCGTTTTTTTGTCGAAAAAAAAAGCCTTACTATACATGGTCGTTTTTTTGTCGGAAAAAAAAGCCTTACTATACATGGTCGTTTTTTTGTCGAAAAAAAAAGCCTTACTATACATGGTCGTTTTTTTGTCGAGAAAAAAAAAGCCTTACTATACATGGTCGTTTTTTTGTCGGAAAAAAAAGCCTTACTATACATGGTCGGTTTTTTTGTCGGAAAAAAAAGCCTTACTATACATGGTCGTTTTTTTGTCGGAAAAAAAAGCCTTACTATACATGGTCGTTTTTTTGTCGGAAAAATATACATGGTCGTTTTTTTGTCGGAAAAAAAAGCCTTACTATACATGGTCGTTTTTTTGTCGAAAAAAAAAGCCTTACTATACATGGTCGTTTTTTTGTCGGAAAAAAAAGCCTTACTATACATGGTCGTTTTTTTGTCAGAAAAAAAAGCCTTACTATACATGGTCGTTTTTTTGTCGGAAAAAAAAGCCTTACTATACATGGTCGTTTTTTTGTCGGGAAAAAAAAGCCTTACTATACATGGTCGTTTTTTGTCGGGAAAAAAAGCCTTACTATACATGGTCGTTTTTTGTCGGAAAAAAAAGCCTTACTATACATGGTCGTTTTTTTGTCGGAAAAAAAAGCCTTACTATACATGGTCGTTTTTTTTGTCGGAAAAAAAAGCCTTACTATACATGGTCGTTTTTTTGTCAGAAAAAAAAGCCTTACTATACATGGTCGTTTTTTTGTCGGAAAAAAAAGCCTTACTATACATGGTCGTTTTTTTGTCGGAAAAAAAAGCCTTACTATACATGGTCGTTTTTTTGTCAGAAAAAAAAGCCTTACTATACATGGTTGTTTTTTTGTCAGAAAAAAAAGCCTTACTATACATGGTCGTTTTTTTGTCGGAAAAAAAAGCCTTACTATACATGGTCGTTTTTTTGTCGAGAAAAAAAAGCCTTACTATACATGGTCGTTTTTTTGTCGAGAAAAAAAAGCCTTACTATACATGGTCGTTTTTTTGTCTGAAAAAAAAAGCCTTACTATACATGGTCGTTTTTTTGTCGGAAAAAAAAGCCTTACTATACATGGTCGTTTTTTTGTCGGAAAAAAAAGCCTTACTATACATGGTCGTTTTTTTGTCGAAAAAAAAAGCCTTACTATACATGGTCGTTTTTTTGTCGAAAAAAAAAGCCTTACTATACATGGTCGTTTTTTTGTCAGAAAAAAAAGCCTTACTATACATGGTCGTTTTTTGTCGGAAAAAAAAGCCTTACTATACATGGTCGTTTTTTTGTCGGAAAAAAAAGCCTTACTATACATGGTCGTTTTTTTGTCGAAAAAAAAAGCCTTACTATACATGGTCGTTTTTTTGTCGGAAAAAAAAGCCTTACTATACATGGTCGTTTTTTTGTCGAAAAAAAAAGCCTTACTATACATGGTCGTTTTTTTGTCGGAAAAAAAAGCCTTACTATACATGGTCGTTTTTTTGTCGAAAAAAAAAGCCTTACTATACATGGTCGTTTTTTTGTCGAGAAAAAAAAGCCTTACTATACATGGTCGGTTTTTTTGTCGGAAAAAAAAGCCTTACTATACATGGTCGTTTTTTTGTCGGAAAAAAAAGCCTTACTATACATGGTCGTTTTTTTGTCGGAAAAATATACATGGTCGTTTTTTTGTCGGAAAAAAAAGCCTTACTATACATGGTCATTTTTTTGTCGAAAAAAAAAGCCTTACTATACATGGTCGTTTTTTTGTCGAAAAAAAAAGCCTTACTATACATGGTCGTTTTTTTGTCGAAAAAAAAAGCCTTACTATACATGGTCGTTTTTTTGTCGGAAAAAAAAGCCTTACTATACATGGTCGTTTTTTTGTCGGGAAAAAAAGCCTTACTATACATGGTCGTTTTTTTGTCGAAAAAAAAAGCCTTACTATACATGGTCGTTTTTTTGTCGGAAAAAAAAGCCTTACTATACATGGTCGGTTTTTTGTCGGGAAAAAAAGCCTTACTATACATGGTCGTTTTTTTGTCGAAAAAAAAAGCCTTACTATACATGGTCGTTTTTTTGTCGGAAAAAAAAGCCTTACTATACATGGTCGTTTTTTTGTCGGAAAAAAAAGCCTTACTATACATGGTCGTTTTTTTGTCGGAAAAATATACATTGTCGTTTTTTTGTCGGAAAAAAAAGCCTTACTATACATGGTCGTTTTTTTTTTTGAAAAAAAAGCCTTACTATACATGGTTGTTTTTTTGTCGAGAAAAAAAAGCCTTACTATACATGGTCGTTTTTTTGTCAGAAAAAAAAAGCCTTACTATACATGGTCGTTTTTTTGTCGAAAAAAAAAGCCTTACTATACATGGTCGTTTTTTTGTCGAGAAAAAAAAAGCCTTACTATACATGGTCGTTTTTTTGTCGGAAAAAAAAGCCTTACTATACATGGTCGGTTTTTTTGTCGGAAAAAAAAGCCTTACTATACATGGTCGTTTTTTTGTCGGAAAAAAAAGCCTTACTATACATGGTCGTTTTTTTGTCGGAAAAATATACATGGTCGTTTTTTTGTCGGAAAAAAAAGCCTTACTATACATGGTCGTTTTTTTTTTTGAAAAAAAAGCCTTACTATACATGGTTGTTTTTTTGTCGAGAAAAAAAAGCCTTACTATACATGGTCGTTTTTTTGTCAGAAAAAAAAGCCTTACTATACATGGTCGTTTTTTTGTCGCAAAAAAAAAGCCTTACTATACATGGTCGTTTTTTTGTCGGAAAAAAAAGCCTTACTATACATGGTCGTTTTTTTGTCGGAAAAAAAAAGCCTTACTATACATGGTCGTTTTTTTGTCGAAAAAAAAAGCCTTACTATACATGGTCGTTTTTTTGTCGAAAAAAAAAGCCTTACTATACATGGTCGTTTTTTTGTCGGAAAAAAAGCCTTACTATACATGGTCGTTTTTTTGTCGGGAAAAAAAGCCTTACTATACATGGTCGTTTTTTTGTCGAAAAAAAAAGCCTTACTATACATGGTCGTTTTTTTGTCGGAAAAAAAAGCCTTACTATACATGGTCGGTTTTTTGTCGGGAAAAAAAGCCTTACTATACATGGTCGTTTTTTTGTCGAAAAAAAAAGCCTTACTATACATGGTCGTTTTTTTGTCGGAAAAAAAAGCCTTACTATACATGGTCGTTTTTTTGTCGGAAAAAAAAGCCTTACTATACATGGTCGTTTTTTTGTCGGAAAAATATACATTGTCGTTTTTTTGTCGGAAAAAAAAGCCTTACTATACATGGTCGTTTTTTTTTTGAAAAAAAAGCCTTACTATACATGGTCGTTTTTTTGTCGAAAAAAAAAGCCTTACTATACATGGTCGTTTTTTTGTCGAAAAAAAAAGCCTTACTATACATGGTCGTTTTTTTGTCGGAAAAAAAAGCCTTACTATACATGGTCGTTTTTTTGTCGGGAAAAAAAGCCTTACTATACATGGTCGTTTTTTTGTCGAAAAAAAAAGCCTTACTATACATGGTCGTTTTTTTGTCGGAAAAAAAAGCCTTACTATACATGGTCGGTTTTTTGTCGGGAAAAAAAGCCTTACTATACATGGTCGTTTTTTTGTCGAAAAAAAAAGCCTTACTATACATGGTCGTTTTTTTGTCGGAAAAAAAAGCCTTACTATACATGGTCGTTTTTTTGTCGGAAAAAAAAGCCTTACTATACATGGTCGTTTTTTTGTCGGAAAAATATACATTGTCGTTTTTTTGTCGGAAAAAAAAGCCTTACTATACATGGTCGTTTTTTTTTTTGAAAAAAAAGCCTTACTATACATGGTTGTTTTTTTGTCGAGAAAAAAAAGCCTTACTATACATGGTCGTTTTTTTGTCAGAAAAAAAAAGCCTTACTATACATGGTCGTTTTTTTGTCGAAAAAAAAAGCCTTACTATACATGGTCGTTTTTTTGTCGAGAAAAAAAAAGCCTTACTATACATGGTCGTTTTTTTGTCGGAAAAAAAAGCCTTACTATACATGGTCGGTTTTTTTGTCGGAAAAAAAAGCCTTACTATACATGGTCGTTTTTTTGTCGGAAAAAAAAGCCTTACTATACATGGTCGTTTTTTTGTCGGAAAAATATACATGGTCGTTTTTTTGTCGGAAAAAAAAGCCTTACTATACATGGTCGTTTTTTTTTTTGAAAAAAAAGCCTTACTATACATGGTTGTTTTTTTGTCGAGAAAAAAAAGCCTTACTATACATGGTCGTTTTTTTGTCAGAAAAAAAAGCCTTACTATACATGGTCGTTTTTTTGTCGCAAAAAAAAAGCCTTACTATACATGGTCGTTTTTTTGTCGGAAAAAAAAGCCTTACTATACATGGTCGTTTTTTTGTCGGAAAAAAAAAGCCTTACTATACATGGTCGTTTTTTTGTCGGAAAAAAAAGCCTTACTATACATGGTCGTTTTTTTGTCGAAAAAAAAAGCCTTACTATACATGGTCGTTTTTTTGTCGAAAAAAAAAGCCTTACTATACATGGTCGTTTTTTTGTCGAAAAAAAAGCCTTACTATACATGGTCGTTTTTTTGTCGGAAAAAAAAGCCTTACTATACATGGTCGTTTTTTTGTCGGAAAAAAAAGCCTTACTATACATGGTCGTTTTTTTGTCGAAAAAAAAAGCCTTACTATACATGGTCGTTTTTTTGTCGGAAAAAAAAGCCTTACTATACATGGTCGTTTTTTTGTCGAGAAAAAAAAGCCTTACTATACATGGTCGTTTTTTTGTCTGAAAAAAAAAGCCTTACTATACATGGTCGTTTTTTTGTCGGAAAAAAAAGCCTTACTATACATGGTCGTTTTTTTGTCGGAAAAAAAAGCCTTACTATACATGGTCGTTTTTTTGTCGGAAAAAAAAGCCTTACTATACATGGTCGTTTTTTTGTCGAAAAAAAAGCCTTACTATACATGGTCGTTTTTTTGTCGGAAAAAAAAGCCTTACTATACATGGTTGTTTTTTTGTCGAAAAAAAAAGCCTTACTATACATGGTCGTTTTTTTGTCGAAAAAAAAAGCCTTACTATACATGGTCGTTTTTTTGTCAGAAAAAAAAGCCTTACTATACATGGTCGTTTTTTTGTCAGAAAAAAAAGCCTTACTATACATGGTCATTTTTTTGTCGGAAAAAAAAGCCTTACTATACATGGTCGTTTTTTTGACGGGAAAAAAAAGCCTTACTATACATGGTCGTTTTTTTGTCGGAAAAAAAAGCCTTACTATACATGGTCGTTTTTTTGTCAGAAAAAAAAGCCTTACTATACATGGTCGTTTTTTTGTCGAAAAAAAAAGCCTTACTATACATGGTCATTTTTTTGTCGGAAAAAAAAGCCTTACTATACATGGTCGTTTTTTTGACGGGAAAAAAAAGCCTTACTATACATGGTCGTTTTTTTGTCGAAAAAAAAAGCCTTACTATACATGGTCGTTTTTTTGTCGAGAAAAAAAAGCCTTACTATACATGGTCGTTTTTTTGTCGGAAAAAAAAAGCCTTACTATACATGGTCGTTTTTTTGTCGGAAAAAAAAGCCTTACTATTCATGGTCGTTTTTTTGTCGGAAAAAAAAGCCTTACTATACATGGTCGTTTTTTTGTCGGAAAAAAAGCCTTACTATACATGGTCGTTTTTTTGTCGGAAAAAAAAGCCTTACTATACATGGTCGTTTTTTTGTCGGAAAAAAAAGCCTTACTATACATGGTCGTTTTTTTGTCAGAAAAAAAAGCCTTACTATACATGGTCGTTTTTTTGTCGGAAAAAAAAGCCTTACTATACATGGTCGTTTTTTTGTCGGAAAAAAAAGCCTTACTATACATGGTCGTTTTTTTTGTCGGAAAAAAAAGCCTTACTATACATGGTCGTTTTTTTGTCGGAAAAAAAAGCCTTACTATACATGGTCGTTTTTTTGTCGGAAAAATATACATGGTCGTTTTTTTGTCGGAAAAAAAAGCCTTACTATACATGGTCGTTTTTCTTTTTGGAAAAAAAAGCCTTACTATACATGGTTGTTTTTTTGTCGAGAAAAAAAAGCCTTACTATACATGGTCGTTTTTTTGTCAGAAAAAAAAGCCTTACTATACATGGTCGTTTTTTTGTCGCAAAAAAAAAGCCTTACTATACATGGTCGTTTTTTTGTCGGAAAAAAAAGCCTTACTATACATGGTTGTTTTTTTGTCGAGAAAAAAAAGCCTTACTATACATGGTCGTTTTTTTGTCAGAAAAAAAAGCCTTACTATACATGGTCGTTTTTTTGTCGGAAAAAAAAGCCTTACTATACATGGTCGTTTTTTTGTCGGAAAAAAAAGCCTTACTATACATGGTAGTTTTTTTGTCGGGAAAAAAAAGCCTTACTATACATGGTCGTTTTTTGTCGGGAAAAAAAGCCTTACTATACATGGTCGTTTTTTTGTCGGAAAAAAAAGCCTTACTATACATGGTCGTTTTTTTGTCGGAAAAAAAAGCCTTACTATACATGGTCGTTTTTTTGTCAGAAAAAAAAGCCTTACTATACATGGTCGTTTTTTTGTCAGAAAAAAAAGCCTTACTATACATGGTCGTTTTTTTGTCGGAAAAAAAAGCCTTACTATACATGGTCGTTTTTTTGTCGGAAAAAAAAGCCTTACTATACATGGTCGTTTTTTTGTCAGAAAAAAAAGCCTTACTATACATGGTTGTTTTTTTGTCGAAAAAAAAGCCTTACTATACATGGTCGTTTTTTTGTCGAAAAAAAAAGCCTTACTATACATGGTCGTTTTTTTGTCGAAAAAAAAGCCTTACTATACATGGTCGTTTTCTTGTCAGAAAAAAAAGCCTTACTATACATGGTTGTTTTTTTGTCGAAAAAAAAGCCTTACTATACATGGTCGTTTTTTTGTCGGAAAAAAAAGCCTTACTATACATGGTCGTTTTTTTGTCAGAAAAAAAAGCCTTACTATACATGGTTGTTTTTTTGTCGAAAAAAAAGCCTTACTATACATGGTCGTTTTTTTGTCGAAAAAAAAAGCCTTACTATACATGGTCGTTTTTTTGTCGAAAAAAAAGCCTTACTATACATGGTCGTTTTCTTGTCAGAAAAAAAAGCCTTACTATACATGGTCGTTTTTTTGTCAGAAAAAAAAGCCTTACTATACATGGTCGTTTTTTTGTCAGAAAAAAAAGCCTTACTATACATGGTCGTTTTTTTGTCAGAAAAAAAAGCCTTACTATACATGGTCGTTTTTTTGTCGGAAAAAAAAGCCTTACTATACATGGTCGTTTTTTTGTCGGGAAAAAAAAGCCTTACTATACATGGTCGTTTTTTGTCGGGAAAAAAAGCCTTACTATACATGGTCGTTTTTTGTCGGAAAAAAAAGCCTTACTATACATGGTCGTTTTTTTGTCGGAAAAAAAAGCCTTACTATACATGGTCGTTTTTTTTGTCGGAAAAAAAAGCCTTACTATACATGGTCGTTTTTTTGTCAGAAAAAAAAGCCTTACTATACATGGTCGTTTTTTTGTCGGAAAAAAAAGCCTTACTATACATGGTCGTTTTTTTGTCGGAAAAAAAAGCCTTACTATACATGGTCGTTTTTTTGTCGGAAAAAAAAGCCTTACTATACATGGTCGTTTTTTTGTCAGAAAAAAAAGCCTTACTATACATGGTCGTTTTTTTGTCAGAAAAAAAAGCCTTACTATACATGGTCATTTTTTTGTCAGAAAAAAAAGCCTTACTATACATGGTCGTTTTTTTGTCGGAAAAAAAAGCCTTACTATACATGGTCGTTTTTTTGTCGGAAAAAAAAGCCTTACTATACATGGTCGTTTTTTTGTCGGAAAAAAAAGCCTTACTATACATGGTCGTTTTTTTGTCGGAAAAAAAAGCCTTACTATACATGGTCGTTTTTGTCAGAAAAAAAGCCTTACTATACATGGTCGTTTTTTTGTCAGAAAAAAAAGCCTTATTATACATGGTCGTTTTTTTGTCAGAAAAAAAAGCCTTACTATACATGGTCGTTTTTTTGTCGGAAAAAAAAGCCTTACTATACATGGTCGTTTTTTTGTCGGAAAAAAAAGCCTTACTATACATGGTTGTTTTTTTGTCGGAAAAAAAGCCTTACTATACATGGTCGTTTTTTTTGTCGGAAAAAAAAGCCTTACTATACATGGTCGTTTTTTTGTCGGAAAAAAAAGCCTTACTATACATGGTCGTTTTTTTGTCGGAAAAAAAAGCCTTACTATACATGGTCGTTTTTTTGTCGGAAAAAAAAGCCTTACTATACATGGTCGTTTTTTTGTCAGAAAAAAAAGCCTTACTATACATGGTCGTTTTTTTGTCAGAAAAAAAAGCCTTACTATACATGGTCATTTTTTTGTCAGAAAAAAAAGCCTTACTATACATGGTCGTTTTTTTGTCGGAAAAAAAAGCCTTACTATACATGGTCGTTTTTTTGTCGGAAAAAAAAGCCTTACTATACATGGTCGTTTTTTTGTCGGAAAAAAAAGCCTTACTATACATGGTCGTTTTTTTGTCGGAAAAAAAAGCCTTACTATACATGGTCGTTTTTTGTCAGAAAAAAAAGCCTTACTATACATGGTCGTTTTTTTGTCAGAAAAAAAAGCCTTATTATACATGGTCGTTTTTTTGTCAGAAAAAAAAGCCTTACTATACATGGTCGTTTTTTTGTCGGAAAAAAAGCCTTACTATACATGGTCGTTTTTTTGTCGGAAAAAAAAGCCTTACTATACATGGTTGTTTTTTTGTCGGAAAAAAAAGCCTTACTATACATGGTCGTTTTTTTTGTCGGAAAAAAAAGCCTTACTATACATGGTCGTTTTTTTGTCGGAAAAAAAAGCCTTACTATACATGGTCGTTTTTTTGTCGGAAAAAAAAGCCTTACTATACATGGTCGTTTTTTTGTCGAAAAAAAAGCCTTACTATACATGGTCGTTTTCTTGTCAGAAAAAAAAGCCTTACTATACATGGTCGTTTTTTTGGCAGAAAAAAAAGCCTTACTATACATGGTCGTTTTTTTTGTCAGAAAAAAAAGCCTTACTATACATGGTCGTTTTTTTGTCAGAAAAAAAAGCCTTACTATACATGGTCGTTTTTTTGTCGGAAAAAAAAGCCTTACTATACATGGTCGTTTTTTTGTCGGGAAAAAAAAGCCTTACTATACATGGTCGTTTTTTGTCGGGAAAAAAAGCCTTACTATACATGGTCGTTTTTTTTGTCGGAAAAAAAAGCCTTACTATACATGGTCGTTTTTTTGTCGGAAAAAAAAGCCTTACTATACATGGTCGTTTTTTTTATCAGAAAAAAAAGCCTTACTATACATGGTCGTTTTTTTGTCGCAAAAAAAAAGCCTTAATATACATGGTCGTTTTTTTGTCGGAAAAAAAAGCCTTACTATACATGGTCGTTTTTTTGTCGGAAAAAAAAGCCTTACTATACATGGTCGTTTTTTTGTCGGAAAAAAAAGCCTTACTATACATGGTCGTTTTTTTGTCGGAAAAAAAAGCCTTACTATACATGGTCGTTTTTTTGTCGGAAAAAAAAGCCTTACTATACATGGTCGTTTTTTTGTCGGAAAAAAAAGCCTTACTATACATGGTCGTTTTTTTGTCGGAAAAAAAAGCCTTACTATACATGGTCGTTTTTTGTCAGAAAAAAAAGCCTTACTATACATGGTCGTTTTTTTGTCAGAAAAAAAAGCCTTATTATACATGGTCGTTTTTTTGTCAGAAAAAAAAGCCTTACTATACATGGTCGTTTTTTTGTCGGAAAAAAAAGCCTTACTATACATGGTCGTTTTTTGTCGGAAAAAAAAGCCTTACTATACATGGTTGTTTTTTTGTCGGAAAAAAAAGCCTTACTATACATGGTCGTTTTTTTTGTCGGAAAAAAAAGCCTTACTATACATGGTCGTTTTTTTGTCGGAAAAAAAAGCCTTACTATACATGGTCGTTTTTTTGTCGGAAAAAAAAGCCTTACTATACATTGTCGTTTTTTTGTCGGAAAAAAAAGCCTTACTATACATGGTCGTTTTTTTGTCGGAAAAAAAAGCCTTACTATACATGGTCGTTTTTTTGTCGGAAAAAAAAGCCTTACTATACATGGTCGTTTTTTTGTCAGAAAAAAAAGCCTTACTATACATGGTTGTTTTTTTGTCGAAAAAAAAAGCCTTACTATACATGGTCGTTTTTTTGTCGAAAAAAAAGCCTTACTATACATGGTCGTTTTCTTGTCAGAAAAAAAAGCCTTACTATACATGGTCGTTTTTTTGGCAGAAAAAAAAGCCTTACTATACATGGTCGTTTTTTTTGTCAGAAAAAAAAGCCTTACTATACATGGTCGTTTTTTTGTCAGAAAAAAAAGCCTTACTATACATGGTCGTTTTTTTGTCGGAAAAAAAAGCCTTACTATACATGGTTGTTTTTTTGTCGGAAAAAAAAGCCTTACTATACATGGTCGTTTTTTTTGTCGGAAAAAAAAGCCTTACTATACATGGTCGTTTTTTTGTCGGAAAAAAAAGCCTTACTATACATGGTCGTTTTTTTGTCGGAAAAAAAAGCCTTACTATACATGGTCGTTTTTTTGTCGAAAAAAAAGCCTTACTATACATGGTCGTTTTCTTGTCAGAAAAAAAAGCCTTACTATACATGGTCGTTTTTTTGGCAGAAAAAAAAGCCTTACTATACATGGTCGTTTTTTTTGTCAGAAAAAAAAGCCTTACTATACATGGTCGTTTTTTTGTCAGAAAAAAAAGCCTTACTATACATGGTCGTTTTTTTGTCGGAAAAAAAAGCCTTACTATACATGGTCGTTTTTTTGTCGGGAAAAAAAAGCCTTACTATACATGGTCGTTTTTTGTCGGGAAAAAAAGCCTTACTATACATGGTCGTTTTTTTTGTCGGAAAAAAAAGCCTTACTATACATGGTCGTTTTTTTGTCGGAAAAAAAAGCCTTACTATACATGGTCGTTTTTTTTATCAGAAAAAAAAGCCTTACTATACATGGTCGTTTTTTTGTCGCAAAAAAAAAAGCCTTAATATACATGGTCGTTTTTTTGTCGGAAAAAAAAGCCTTACTATACATGGTCGTTTTTTTGTCGGAAAAAAAAGCCTTACTATACATGGTCGTTTTTTTGTCGAAAAAAAAGCCTTACTATACATGGTCGTTTTTTTGTCGGAAAAAAAAGCCTTACTATACATGGTCGTTTTTTTGTCGGAAAAAAAAGCCTTACTATACATGGTCGTTTTTTTGTCGGAAAAAAAAGCCTTACTATACATGGTCGTTTTTTTGTCGGAAAAAAAAGCCTTACTATACATGGTCGTTTTTTGTCAGAAAAAAAAGCCTTACTATACATGGTCGTTTTTTTGTCAGAAAAAAAAGCCTTATTATACATGGTCGTTTTTTTGTCAGAAAAAAAAGCCTTACTATACATGGTCGTTTTTTTGTCGGAAAAAAAAGCCTTACTATACATGGTCGTTTTTTTGTCGGAAAAAAAAGCCTTACTATACATGGTTGTTTTTTTGTCGGAAAAAAAAGCCTTACTATACATGGTCGTTTTTTTTTGTCGGAAAAAAAAGCCTTACTATACATGGTCGTTTTTTTGTCGGAAAAAAAAGCCTTACTATACATGGTCGTTTTTTTGTCGGAAAAAAAAGCCTTACTATACATTGTCGTTTTTTTGTCGGAAAAAAAAGCCTTACTATACATGGTCGTTTTTTTGTCGGAAAAAAAAGCCTTACTATACATGGTCGTTTTTTTGTCGGAAAAAAAAGCCTTACTATACATGGTCGTTTTTTTGTCAGAAAAAAAAGCCTTACTATACATGGTTGTTTTTTTGTCGAAAAAAAAAGCCTTACTATACATGGTCGTTTTTTTGTCGAAAAAAAAGCCTTACTATACATGGTCGTTTTCTTGTCAGAAAAAAAAGCCTTACTATACATGGTCGTTTTTTTGGCAGAAAAAAAAGCCTTACTATACATGGTCGTTTTTTTTGTCAGAAAAAAAAGCCTTACTATACATGGTCGTTTTTTTGTCAGAAAAAAAAGCCTTACTATACATGGTCGTTTTTTTGTCGGAAAAAAAAGCCTTACTATACATGGTCGTTTTTTTGTCGGGAAAAAAAAGCCTTACTATACATGGTCGTTTTTTGTCGGGAAAAAAAGCCTTACTATACATGGTCGTTTTTTTTGTCGGAAAAAAAAGCCTTACTATACATGGTCGTTTTTTTGTCGGAAAAAAAAGCCTTACTATACATGGTCGTTTTTTTGTCAGAAAAAAAAGCCTTACTATACATGGTCGTTTTTTTGTCGCAAAAAAAAAGCCTTAATATACATGGTCGTTTTTTTGTCGGAAAAAAAAGCCTTACTATACATGGTCGTTTTTTTGTCGGAAAAAAAAGCCTTACTATACATGGTCGTCCTTTTGTCGGAAAAAAAAGCCTTACTATACATGGTCGTTTTTTTGTCAGAAAAAAAAGCCTTACTATACATGGTCGTTTTTTTGTCGGAAAAAAAAGCCTTACTATACATGGTCGTTTTTTTGTCGGAAAAAAAAGCCTTACTATACATGGTCGTTTTTTTGTCAGAAAAAAAAGCCTTACTATACATGGTCGTTTTTTTGTCAGAAAAAAAAGCCTTACTATACATGGTCGTTTTTTTGTCGGAAAAAAAAGCCTTACTATACATGGTCGTTTTTTTGTCGGGAAAAAAAAGCCTTACTATACATGGTCGTTTTTTTGTCGGAAAAAAAAGCCTTACTATACATGGTCGTTTTTTTGTCGAAAAAAAAAGCCTTACTATACATGGTCGTTTTTTTGTCGAGAAAAAAAAGCCTTACTATACATGGTCGTTTTTTTGTCGGAAAAAAAAGCCTTACTATACATTGTCGTTTTTTTGTCGGAAAAAAAAGCCTTACTATACATGGTCGTTTTTTTGTCGGAAAAAAAAGCCTTACTATACATGGTCGTTTTTTTGTCGGAAAAAAAAGCCTTACTATACATGGTCGTTTTTTTGTCGGAAAAAAAAGCCTTACTATACATGGTCGTTTTTTTTTTGAAAAAAAAAGCCTTACTATACATGGTCGTTTTTTTGTCGGAAAAAAAAGCCTTACTATACATGGACGTTTTTTTGTCGGAAAAAAAAGCCTTACTATACATGGTTGTTTTTTTGTCGAAAAAAAAGCCTTACTATACATGGTCGTTTTTTTGTCGGAAAAAAAAGCCTTACTATACATGGTCGTTTTTTTGTCGGAAAAAAAAGCCTTACTATACATGGTCGTTTTTTGTCAGAAAAAAAAGCCTTACTATACATGGTCGTTTTTTTGTCAGAAAAAAAAGCCTTATTATACATGGTCGTTTTTTTGTCAGAAAAAAAAGCCTTACTATAAATGGTCGTTTTTTTGTCGGAAAAAAAAGCCTTACTATACATGGTCGTTTTTTTGTCGAGAAAAAAAAGCCTTACTATACATGGTCGTTTTTTTGTCGGAAAAAAAAGCATTACTATACATGGTCGTTTTTTTTGTCGGAAAAAAAAGCCTTACTATACATGGTCGTTTTTTTGTCGAGAAAAAAAAGCCTTACTATACATGGTCGTTTTTTTGTCGGAAAAATATACATGGTCGTTTTTTTGTCGGAAAAAAAAGCCTTACTATACATGGTCGTTTTTTTTTTTGAAAAAAAAGCCTTACTATACATGGTTGTTTTTTTGTCGAGAAAAAAAAGCCTTACTATACATGGTCGTTTTTTTGTCGAAAAAAAAGCCTTACTATACATGGTCGTTTTTTTGTCGGAAAAAAAAGCCTTACTATACATGGTCGTTTTTTTGTCGGAAAAAAAAGCCTTACTATACATGGTCGTTTTTTTGTCGGAAAAAAAAGCCTTACTATACATGGTCGTTTTTTTGTCGGAAAAAAAAGCCTTACTATACATGGTCGTTTTTTTGTCAGAAAAAAAAGCCTTACTATACATGGTCGTTTTTTTGTCAGAAAAAAAAGCCTTACTATACATGGTCGTTTTTTTGTCAGAAAAAAAAGCCTTACTATACATGGTCGTTTTTTTGTCAGAAAAAAAAGCCTTACTATACATGGTCGTTTTTTTGTCAGAAAAAAAAGCCTTACTATACATGGTCGTTTTTTTGTCGGAAAAAAAAGCCTTACTATACATGGTCGTTTTTTTGTCGAGAAAAAAAAGCCTTACTATACATGGTCGTTTTTTTGTCGGAAAAAAAAGCCTTACTATACATGGTCGTTTTTTGGTCTGAAAAAAAAGCCTTACTATACATGGTTGTTTTTTTGTCGAGAAAAAAAAGCCTTACTATACATGGTCGTTTTTTTGTCAGAAAAAAAAGCCTTACTATACATGGTCGTTTTTTTGTCGGAAAAAAAAGCCTTACTATACATGGTCGTTTTTTTGTCGAAAAAAAAGCCTTACTATACATGGTCGTTTTTTTGTCGGAAAAAAAAAGCCTTACTATACATGGTCGTTTTTTTGTCGGAAAAAAAAGCCTTACTATACATGGTCGTTTTTTTGTCGGAAAAAAAAGCCTTACTATACATGGTCGTTTTTTTGTCAGAAAAAAAAGCCTTACTATACATGGTCGTTTTTTTGTCGGAAAAAAAAGCCTTACTATACATGGTCGTTTTTTTGTCGAAAAAAAAAAGCCTTACTATACATGGTTGTTTTTTTGTCGAGAAAAAAAAGCCTTACTATACATGGTCGTTTTTTTGTCAGAAAAAAAAGCCTTACTATACATGGTCGTTTTTTTGTCGGAAAAAAAAAGCCTTACTATACATGGTCGTTTTTTTGTCGGGAAAAAAAAGCCTTACTATACATGGTCGTTTTTTGTCGGAAAAAAAAGCCTTACTATACATGGTCGTTTTTTTGTCAGAAAAAAAAGCCTTACTATACATGGTTGTTTTTTTGTCGAGAAAAAAAAGCCTTACTATACATGGTCGTTTTTTTGTCGGAAAAAAAAAGCCTTACTATACATGGTCGTTTTTTTGTCGGAAAAAAAAGCCTTACTATACATGGTCGTTTTTTTGTCGGAAAAAAAAGCCTTACTATACATGGTCGTTTTTTTGTCAAAAAAAAAGCCTTACTATACATGGTCGTTTTTTTGTCGGAAAAAAAAGCCTTACTATACATGGTCGTTTTTTTGTCGAAAAAAAAAGCCTTACTATACATGGTTGTTTTTTTGTCGAGAAAAAAAAGCCTTACTATACATGGTCGTTTTTTTGTCAGAAAAAAAAGCCTTACTATACATGGTCGTTTTTTTGTCGGAAAAAAAAAGCCTTACTATACATGGTCGTTTTTTTGTCGGGAAAAAAAAGCCTTACTATACATGGTCGTTTTTTGTCGGAAAAAAAAGCCTTACTATACATGGTCGTTTTTTTTTTTGAAAAAAAAGCCTTACTATACATGGTTGTTTTTTTGTCGAGAAAAAAAAGCCTTACTATACATGGTCGTTTTTTTGTCGAAAAAAAAGCCTTACTATACATGGTCGTTTTTTTGTCGGAAAAAAAAGCCTTACTATACATGGTCGTTTTTTTGTCGGAAAAAAAAGCCTTACTATACATGGTCGTTTTTTTGTCGGAAAAAAAAGCCTTACTATACATGGTCGTTTTTTTGTCGGAAAAAAAAGCCTTACTATACATGGTCGTTTTTTTGTCAGAAAAAAAAGCCTTACTATACATGGTCGTTTTTTTGTCAGAAAAAAAAGCCTTACTATACATGGTCGTTTTTTTGTCAGAAAAAAAAGCCTTACTATACATGGTCGTTTTTTTGTCAGAAAAAAAAGCCTTACTATACATGGTCGTTTTTTTGTCAGAAAAAAAAGCCTTACTATACATGGTCGTTTTTTTGTCGGAAAAAAAAGCCTTACTATACATGGTCGTTTTTTTGTCGAGAAAAAAAAGCCTTACTATACATGGTCGTTTTTTTGTCGGAAAAAAAAGCCTTACTATACATGGTCGTTTTTTGGTCTGAAAAAAAAGCCTTACTATACATGGTTGTTTTTTTGTCGAGAAAAAAAAGCCTTACTATACATGGTCGTTTTTTTGTCAGAAAAAAAAGCCTTACTATACATGGTCGTTTTTTTGTCGGAAAAAAAAGCCTTACTATACATGGTCGTTTTTTTGTCGAAAAAAAAGCCTTACTATACATGGTCGTTTTTTTGTCGGAAAAAAAAAGCCTTACTATACATGGTCGTTTTTTTGTCGGAAAAAAAAGCCTTACTATACATGGTCGTTTTTTTGTCGGAAAAAAAAGCCTTACTATACATGGTCGTTTTTTTGTCGGAAAAAAAAGCCTTACTATACATGGTCGTTTTTTTGTCGAAAAAAAAAGCCTTACTATACATGGTTGTTTTTTTGTCGAGAAAAAAAAGCCTTACTATACATGGTCGTTTTTTTGTCAGAAAAAAAAGCCTTACTATACATGGTCGTTTTTTTGTCGGAAAAAAAAAGCCTTACTATACATGGTCGTTTTTTTGTCGGGAAAAAAAAGCCTTACTATACATGGTCGTTTTTTGTCGGAAAAAAAAGCCTTACTATACATGGTCGTTTTTTTTTTTGAAAAAAAAGCCTTACTATACATGGTTGTTTTTTTGTCGAGAAAAAAAAGCCTTACTATACATGGTCGTTTTTTTGTCAGAAAAAAAAGCCTTACTATACATGGTCGTTTTTTTGTCGCAAAAAAAAAGCCTTAATATACATGGTCGTTTTTTTGTCGGAAAAAAAAGCCTTACTATACATGGTTGTTTTTTTGTCGAGAAAAAAAAGCCTTACTATACATGGTCGTTTTTTTGTCGGAAAAAAAAGCCTTACTATACATGGTCGTTTTTTTGTCGGAAAAAAAAGCCTTACTATACATGGTCGTTTTTTTGTCGGGAAAAAAAGCCTTACTATACATGGTCGTTTTTTTGTCGGGAAAAAAAAGCCTTACTATACATGGTCGTTTTTTGTCAGGAAAAAAAGCCTTACTATACATGGTCGTTTTTTTGTCGGAAAAAAAAGCCTTACTATACATGGTCGTTTTTTTGTCGGAAAAAAAAGCCTTACTATACATGGTCGTTTTTTTGTCGGAAAAAAAAGCCTTACTATACATGGTCGTTTTTTTGTCAGAAAAAAAAGCCTTACTATACATGGTCGTTTTTTTGTCAGAAAAAAAAAGCCTTACTATACATGGTCATTTTTTTGTCGGAAAAAAAAGCCTTACTATACATGGTCGTTTTTTTGTCGGAAAAAAAAGCCTTACTATACATGGTCGTTTTTTGTCAGAAAAAAAAGCCTTACTATACATGGTTGTTTTTTTGTCGAAAAAAAAAGCCTTACTATACATGGTCATTTTTTTGTCGAGAAAAAAAAGCCTTACTATACATGGTCGTTTTTTTTGTCGGAAAAAAAAGCCTTACTATACATGGTCGTTTTTTTGTCGGAAAAAAAAGCCTTACTATACATGGTCGTTTTTTTGTCGGAAAAAAAAGCCTTACTTTACATGGTCGTTTTTTTGTCGGAAAAAAAAGCCTTACTATACATGGTCGTTTTTTTGTCGGAAAAAAAAGCCTTACTATACATGGTCGTTTTTTTGTCGGAAAAAAAAGCCTTACTATACATGGTCGTTTTTTTGTCGAAAAAAAAAGCCTTACTATACATGGTCGTTTTTTTGTCGGAAAAAAAAGCCTTACTATACATGGTCGTTTTTTTGTCGAGAAAAAAAAGCCTTACTATACATGGTCGTTTTTTTGTCGGAAAAAAAAGCCTTACTATACATGGTCGTTTTTTTTGTCGGAAAAAAAAGCCTTACTATACATGGTCGTTTTTTTGTCGGAAAAAAAAGCCTTACTATACATGGTCGTTTTTTTGTCGGAAAAAAAAGCCTTACTATACATGGTCGTTTTTTTGTCGGAAAAATATACATGGTCGTTTTTTTGTCGGAAAAAAAAGCCTTACTATACATGGTCGTTTTTTTGTCGGGAAAAAAAAGCCTTACTATACATGGTCATTTTTTGTCGGGAAAAAAAGCCTTACTATACATGGTCGTTTTTTTTGTCGGAAAAAAAAGCCTTACTATACATGGTTGTTTTTTTGTCGGAAAAAAAAGCCTTACTATACATGGTCGTTTTTTTGTCGGAAAAAAAAGCCTTACTATACATGGTCGTTTTTTTGTCGGAAAAATATACATGGTCGTTTTTTTTGTCGAAAAAAAAAGCCTTACTATACATGGTCGTTTTTTTGTCGGGAAAAAAAAGCCTTACTATACATGGTCATTTTTTGTCGGGAAAAAAAGCCTTACTATACATGGTCGTTTTTTTTGTCGGAAAAAAAAGCCTTACTATACATGGTTGTTTTTTTGTCGGAAAAAAAAGCCTTACTATACATGGTCGTTTTTTTGTCGGAAAAAAAAGCCTTACTATACATGGTCGTTTTTTTGTCGGAAAAAATATACATGGTCGTTTTTTTGTCGAAAAAAAAAGCCTTACTATACATGGTCGTTTTTTTGTCGGGAAAAAAAAGCCTTACTATACATGGTCATTTTTTGTCGGGAAAAAAAGCCTTACTATACATGGTCGTTTTTTTGTCGGAAAAAAAAGCCTTACTATACATGGTCGTTTTTTTGTCGGAAAAAAAAGCCTTACTATACATGGTCGTTTTTTTGTCGGAAAAAAAAGCCTTACTATACATGGTCGTTTTTTTGTCAGAAAAAAAAGCCTTACTATACATGGTCGTTTTTTTGTCGGAAAAAAAAGCCTTACTATACATGGTCGTTTTTTTGTCGAAAAAAAAGCCTTACTATACATGGTCGTTTTCTTGTCAGAAAAAAAAGCCTTACTATACATGGTCGTTTTTTTGGCAGAAAAAAAAGCCTTACTATACATGGTCGTTTTTTTTGTCAGAAAAAAAAGCCTTACTATACATGGTCGTTTTTTTGTCAGAAAAAAAAGCCTTACTATACATGGTCGTTTTTTTGTCGGAAAAAAAAGCCTTACTATACATGGTCGTTTTTTTGTCGGGAAAAAAAAGCCTTACTATACATGGTCGTTTTTTGTCGGGAAAAAAAGCCTTACTATACATGGTCGTTTTTTTTGTCGGAAAAAAAAGCCTTACTATACATGGTCGTTTTTTTGTCGGAAAAAAAAGCCTTACTATACATGGTCGTTTTTTTGTCAGAAAAAAAAGCCTTACTATACATGGTCGTTTTTTTGTCGCAAAAAAAAAGCCTTAATATACATGGTCGTTTTTTTGTCGGAAAAAAAAGCCTTACTATACATGGTCGTTTTTTTGTCGGAAAAAAAAGCCTTACTATACATGGTCGTCCTTTTGTCGGAAAAAAAAGCCTTACTATACATGGTCGTTTTTTTGTCAGAAAAAAAAGCCTTACTATACATGGTCGTTTTTTTGTCGGAAAAAAAAGCCTTACTATACATGGTCGTTTTTTTGTCGGAAAAAAAAGCCTTACTATACATGGTCGTTTTTTTGTCAGAAAAAAAAGCCTTACTATACATGGTCGTTTTTTTGTCAGAAAAAAAAGCCTTACTATACATGGTCGTTTTTTTGTCGGAAAAAAAAGCCTTACTATACATGGTCGTTTTTTTGTCGGGAAAAAAAAAGCCTTACTATACATGGTCGTTTTTTTGTCGGAAAAAAAAGCCTTACTATACATGGTCGTTTTTTTGTCGAAAAAAAAAGCCTTACTATACATGGTCGTTTTTTTGTCGAGAAAAAAAAGCCTTACTATACATGGTCGTTTTTTTGTCGGAAAAAAAGCCTTACTATACATTGTCGTTTTTTTGTCGGAAAAAAAAGCCTTACTATACATGGTCGTTTTTTTGTCGGAAAAAAAAGCCTTACTATACATGGTCGTTTTTTTGTCGGAAAAAAAAGCCTTACTATACATGGTCGTTTTTTTGTCGGAAAAAAAAGCCTTACTATACATGGTCGTTTTTTTTTTGAAAAAAAAGCCTTACTATACATGGTCGTTTTTTTGTCGGAAAAAAAAGCCTTACTATACATGGACGTTTTTTTGTCGGAAAAAAAAGCCTTACTATACATGGTTGTTTTTTTGTCGAAAAAAAAGCCTTACTATACATGGTCGTTTTTTTGTCGGAAAAAAAAGCCTTACTATACATGGTCGTTTTTTTGTCGGAAAAAAAAGCCTTACTATACATGGTCGTTTTTTGTCAGAAAAAAAAGCCTTACTATACATGGTCGTTTTTTTGTCAGAAAAAAAAGCCTTATTATACATGGTCGTTTTTTTGTCAGAAAAAAAAGCCTTACTATACATGGTCGTTTTTTTGTCGGAAAAAAAAGCCTTACTATACATGGTCGTTTTTTTGTCGAGAAAAAAAAGCCTTACTATACATGGTCGTTTTTTTGTCGGAAAAAAAAGCATTACTATACATGGTCGTTTTTTTTGTCGGAAAAAAAAGCCTTACTATACATGGTCGTTTTTTTGTCGAGAAAAAAAAGCCTTACTATACATGGTCGTTTTTTTGTCGGAAAAATATACATGGTCGTTTTTTTGTCGGAAAAAAAAGCCTTACTATACATGGTCGTTTTTTTTTTTGAAAAAAAAGCCTTACTATACATGGTTGTTTTTTTGTCGAGAAAAAAAAGCCTTACTATACATGGTCGTTTTTTTGTCGAAAAAAAAGCCTTACTATACATGGTCGTTTTTTTGTCGGAAAAAAAAGCCTTACTATACATGGTCGTTTTTTTGTCGGAAAAAAAAGCCTTACTATACATGGTCGTTTTTTTTGTCGGAAAAAAAAGCCTTACTATACATGGTCGTTTTTTTGTCGGAAAAAAAAGCCTTACTATACATGGTCGTTTTTTTGTCAGAAAAAAAAGCCTTACTATACATGGTCGTTTTTTTGTCAGAAAAAAAAGCCTTACTATACATGGTCGTTTTTTTGTCAGAAAAAAAAGCCTTACTATACATGGTCGTTTTTTTGTCAGAAAAAAAAGCCTTACTATACATGGTCGTTTTTTTGTCAGAAAAAAAAGCCTTACTATACATGGTCGTTTTTTTGTCGGAAAAAAAAGCCTTACTATACATGGTCGTTTTTTTGTCGAGAAAAAAAAGCCTTACTATACATGGTCGTTTTTTTGTCGGAAAAAAAAGCCTTACTATACATGGTCGTTTTTTGGTCTGAAAAAAAAGCCTTACTATACATGGTTGTTTTTTTGTCGAGAAAAAAAAGCCTTACTATACATGGTCGTTTTTTTGTCAGAAAAAAAAGCCTTACTATACATGGTCGTTTTTTTGTCGGAAAAAAAAGCCTTACTATACATGGTCGTTTTTTTGTCGAAAAAAAAGCCTTACTATACATGGTCGTTTTTTTGTCGGAAAAAAAAAGCCTTACTATACATGGTCGTTTTTTTGTCGGAAAAAAAAAGCCTTACTATACATGGTCGTTTTTTTGTCGGAAAAAAAGCCTTACTATACATGGTCGTTTTTTTGTCAGAAAAAAAAGCCTTACTATACATGGTCGTTTTTTTGTCGGAAAAAAAAGCCTTACTATACATGGTCGTTTTTTGTCGAAAAAAAAGCCTTACTATACATGGTTGTTTTTTTGTCGAGAAAAAAAAGCCTTACTATACATGGTCGTTTTTTTGTCAGAAAAAAAAGCCTTACTATACATGGTCGTTTTTTTGTCGGAAAAAAAAAGCCTTACTATACATGGTCGTTTTTTTGTCGGAAAAAAAAGCCTTACTATACATGGTCGTTTTTTGTCGGAAAAAAAAGCCTTACTATACATGGTCGTTTTTTTGTCAGAAAAAAAAGCCTTACTATACATGGTTGTTTTTTTGTCGAGAAAAAAAAGCCTTACTATACATGGTCGTTTTTTTGTCGGAAAAAAAAAGCCTTACTATACATGGTCGTTTTTTTGTCGGAAAAAAAAGCCTTACTATACATGGTCGTTTTTTTGTCGGAAAAAAAAGCCTTACTATACATGGTCGTTTTTTTGTCAGAAAAAAAAGCCTTACTATACATGGTCGTTTTTTTGTCGGAAAAAAAAGCCTTACTATACATGGTCGTTTTTTTGTCGAAAAAAAAAGCCTTACTATACATGGTTGTTTTTTTGTCGAGAAAAAAAAGCCTTACTATACATGGTCGTTTTTTTGTCAGAAAAAAAAGCCTTACTATACATGGTCGTTTTTTTGTCGGAAAAAAAAAGCCTTACTATACATGGTCGTTTTTTTGTCGGGAAAAAAAGCCTTACTATACATGGTCGTTTTTTGTCGGAAAAAAAAGCCTTACTATACATGGTCGTTTTTTTTTTTGAAAAAAAAGCCTTACTATACATGGTTGTTTTTTTGTCGAGAAAAAAAAGCCTTACTATACATGGTCGTTTTTTTGTCGAAAAAAAAGCCTTACTATACATGGTCGTTTTTTTGTCGGAAAAAAAAGCCTTACTATACATGGTCGTTTTTTTGTTGGAAAAAAAAGCCTTACTATACATGGTCGTTTTTTTGTCGGAAAAAAAAGCCTTACTATACATGGTCGTTTTTTTGTCGGAAAAAAAAGCCTTACTATACATGGTCGTTTTTTTGTCAGAAAAAAAAGCCTTACTATACATGGTCGTTTTTTTGTCAGAAAAAAAAGCCTTACTATACATGGTCGTTTTTTTGTCAGAAAAAAAGCCTTACTATACATGGTCGTTTTTTTGTCAGAAAAAAAAGCCTTACTATACATGGTCGTTTTTTTGTCAGAAAAAAAAGCCTTACTATACATGGTCGTTTTTTTGTCGGAAAAAAAAGCCTTACTATACATGGTCGTTTTTTTGTCGAGAAAAAAAAGCCTTACTATACATGGTCGTTTTTTTGTCGGAAAAAAAAGCCTTACTATACATGGTCGTTTTTTGGTCTGAAAAAAAAGCCTTACTATACATGGTTGTTTTTTTGTCGAGAAAAAAAAGCCTTACTATACATGGTCGTTTTTTTTGTCAGAAAAAAAAGCCTTACTATACATGGTCGTTTTTTTGTCGGAAAAAAAAGCCTTACTATACATGGTCGTTTTTTTGTCGAAAAAAAAGCCTTACTATACATGGTCGTTTTTTTGTCGGAAAAAAAAGCCTTACTATACATGGTCGTTTTTTTGTCGGAAAAAAAAGCCTTACTATACATGGTCGTTTTTTTGTCGGAAAAAAAAGCCTTACTATACATGGTCGTTTTTTTGTCAGAAAAAAAAGCCTTACTATACATGGTCGTTTTTTTGTCGGAAAAAAAAGCCTTACTATACATGGTCGTTTTTTTGTCGAAAAAAAAGCCTTACTATACATGGTTGTTTTTTGTCGAGAAAAAAAAGCCTTACTATACATGGTCGTTTTTTTGTCAGAAAAAAAAAGCCTTACTATACATGGTCGTTTTTTTGTCGGAAAAAAAAAGCCTTACTATACATGGTCGTTTTTTTGTCGGGAAAAAAAAGCCTTACTATACATGGTCGTTTTTTGTCGGAAAAAAAAGCCTTACTATACATGGTCGTTTTTTTTTCTGAAAAAAAAGCCTTACTATACATGGTTCGTTTTTTTGTCGAGAAAAAAAAGCCTTACTATACATGGTCGTTTTTTTGTCAGAAAAAAAAGCCTTACTATACATGGTCGTTTTTTTGTCGAAAAAAAAAGCCTTACTATACATGGTCGTTTTTTTGTCGGAAAAAAAAGCCTTACTATACATGGTCGTTTTTTTGTCGAGAAAAAAAAGCCTTACTATACATGGTCGTTTTTTTGTCGGAAAAAAAAAGCCTTACTATACATGGTCGTTTTTTTGTCGGAAAAAAAAGCCTTACTATACATGGTCGTTTTTTTGTCGGGAAAAAAAAGCCTTACTATACATGGTCGTTTTTTTGTCGGAAAAAAAAGCCTTACTATACATGGTCGTTTTTTGTCAGGAAAAAAAGCCTTACTATACATGGTCGTTTTTTTTGTCGGAAAAAAAAGCCTTACTATACATGGTCGTTTTTTGTCGGAAAAAAAAGCCTTACTATACATGGTCGTTTTTTTGTCGGAAAAAAAAGCCTTACTATACATGGTCGTTTTTTTGTCAGAAAAAAAAGCCTTACTATACATGGTCGTTTTTTTGTCGGAAAAAAAAGCCTTACTATACATGGTCATTTTTTTGTCGGAAAAAAAAGCCTTACTATACATGGTCGTTTTTTTGTCGGAAAAAAAAGCCTTACTATACATGGTCGTTTTTTGTCAGAAAAAAAAGCCTTACTATACATGGTTGTTTTTTTGTCGAAAAAAAAAAGCCTTACTATACATGGTCATTTTTTT
>NW_027520480.1:0-46768 GCF_051991245.1 Festucalex cinctus
GGACTTTGAAATATTTCAGGCAGGTGTCAGACTTAGAAACAATTCTGGCCTGCATGGGACTTTGAAATATTTCAGGCAGGTGTCAGACTTAGAAAAAATTCTGCCCAGCATGGGACTTTGAAAATTTTCGGCCAGGCGTCAGACTTAGAAAAAATTCTGGCCAGCATGGGACTTTGAAAAAATTCTGGCCAGCATGGGACTTTGAAAAAATTCGGGCCAGCATGGTACTTTGAAAATTTTCAGCCAGGCGTCAGACTTAGAAAAAATTCTGCCCAGCATGGGACTTTGAAAAAATTCTGGCCAGCATGTGACTTTGAAAAAATTCGGGCCAGCATGGGACTTTGAAAAAATTCTGGCCAGCATGGGACTTTGAACATTTTCAGCCAGGCATCAGACTTAGAAAAAATTCTGGCCAGCATGGGACTTTGAAAATTTTCGGCCAGGAGTCAGACTTTGAAAAAATTCTGTCCAGCATGGGACTTTGAAAATTTTCGGCCAGGCGTCAGACTTAGAAAAAATTCTGGCCAGCATGGGACTTTGAAAAAATTCTGGCCAGCATGTGACTTTGAAAAAATTCTGGCCAGCATGGGACTTTGAAATATTTCAGGCAGGCGTCAGACTTAGAAAAAATTCTGCCCAGCATGGGACTTTGAAAAGTTTCAGCCAGGCATCAGACTTAGAAGAAATTCTGCCCAGCATGGGACTTTGAAAAAATTCGGGCCAGCATGGGACTTTGAAAAAATTCGGGCCAGCATGGGACTTTGAAAATTTTCGGCCAGGAGTCAGACTTAGAAGAAATTCTGGCCAGCATGGGACTTTGAAAAAATTCGGGCCAGCATGGGACTTTGAAAAAATTCAGGCCAGCATGGGACTTTGAAAATTTTCAGCCAGGCGTCAGACTTAGAAAAAATTCTGGCCTGCATGGGACTTTGAAATATTTCAGACAGGCGTCAGACTTAGAAAAAATTCTGGCCAGCATGGGACTTTGAAAAAATTCTCGCCAGCATGGGACTTTGAAAATTTTCGGCCAGGCGTCAGACTTAGAAAAAATTCTGGCCAGCATGGGACTTTGAAAATTTTCGGCCAGGAGTCAGATTTAGAAAAAATTCTGGCCAGCATGGGACTTTGAAAAGTTTCAGCCAGGCGTCAGACTTAGAAAAAATTCTGGCCAGCATGGGACTTTGAAAAAATTCTGGCCAGCATGGGACTTAGAAAAAATTCTGGCCAGCATGGGACTTTGAAAATTTTCAGCCAGGCGTCAGACTTAGAAAAAATTCTGCCCAGCATGGGACTTTGAAAAAATTCTGGCCAGCATGGGACTTTGAAAATTTTCGGCCAGGCGTCAGACTTAGAAAAAATTCTGGCCAGCATGGGACTTTGAAAAAATTCTGGCCAGCATGGGACTTTGAAAATTTTCGGCCAGGCGTCAGACTTAGAAAAAATTTTGGCCAGCATGGGACTTTGAAAATTTTCAGCCAGGCGTCAGACTTAGAAAAAATTCTGCCCAGCATGGGACTTTGAAAAGTTTCAGCCAGGCGTCAGACTTAGAAAAAATTCTGGCCAGCATGGGACTTTGAAAAAATTCTGGCCAGCATGGGACTTTGAAAATTTTCGGCCAGGCGTCAGACTTAGAAAAAATTCTGGCCTGCATGGGACTTTGAAATATTTCAGACAGGCGTCAGACTTAGAAAAAATTCTGGCCAGCATGGGACTTTGAAAAAATTCTCGCCAGCATGGGACTTTGAAAATTTTCAGCCAGGCATCAGACTTAGAAAAAATTCTGGCCAGCATGGGACTTTGAAAATTTTCAGCCAGGCGTCAGACTTAGAAAAAATTCTGGCCAGCATGGGACTTTGAAAATTTTCGGCCAGGCGTCAGACTTAGAAAAAATTCTGGCCAGCATGGGACTTTGAAAAAATTCTGGCCAGCATGGGACTTTGAAAATTTTCGGGCCAGCATGGGACTTTGAAAATTTTCGGCCAGGCGTCAGACTTAGAAAAAATTCTGGCCTGCATGGGACTTTGAAATATTTCAGACAGGCGTCAGACTTAGAAAAAATTCTGGCCAGCATGGGACTTTGAAAAAATTCTCGCCAGCATGGGACTTTGAAAATTTTCAGCCAGGCATCAGACTTAGAAAAAATTCTGGCCAGCATGGGACTTTGAAAATTTTCAGCCAGGCGTCAGACTTAGAAAAAATTCTGGCCAGCATGGGACTTAGAAGAAATTCTCGCCAGCATGGGACTTTGAAAATTTTCAGGCAGGTGTCAGACTTAGAAAAAATTCTGGCCTGCATGGGACTTTGAAATATTTCAGACAGGCGTCAGACTTAGAAAAAATTCTGGCCAGCATGGGACTTTGAAAAAATTCTCGCCAGCATGGGACTTTGAAAATTTTCGGCCAGGCGTCAGACTTAGAAAAAATTCTGGCCAGCATGGGACTTTGAAAATTTTCAGCCAGGCGTCAGACTTAGAAAAAATTCTGGCCAGCATGGGACTTTGAAATATTTCAGACAGGCATCAGACTTAGAAAAAATTCTGGCCAGCATGGGACTTTGAAAAAATTCGGGCCAGCATGGGACTTTGAAAAATTTCAGGCAGGTGTCAGACTTAGAAAAAATTCTGCCCAGCATGGGACTTTGAAAATTTTCGGCCAGGCGTCAGACTTAGAAAAAATTCTGGCCAGCATGGGACTTTGAAAATTTTCAGCCAGGCGTCAGACTTAGAAAAAATTCTGGCCAGCATGGGACTTAGAAGAAATTCTCGCCAGCATGGGACTTTGAAAATTTTCAGGCAGGTGTCAGACTTAGAAAAAATTCTGGCCTGCATGGGACTTTGAAATATTTCAGACAGGCGTCAGACTTAGAAAAAATTCTGGCCAGCATGGGACTTTGAAAAAATTCTCGCCAGCATGGGACTTTGAAAATTTTCGGCCAGGCGTCAGACTTAGAAAAAATTCTGGCCAGCATGGGACTTTGAAAATTTTCAGCCAGGCGTCAGACTTAGAAAAAATTCTGGCCAGCATGGGACTTTGAAATATTTCAGACAGGCATCAGACTTAGAAAAAATTCTGGCCAGCATGGGACTTTGAAAAAATTCGGGCCAGCATGGGACTTTGAAAAATTTCAGGCAGGTGTCAGACTTAGAAAAAATTCTGCCCAGCATGGGACTTTGAAAATTTTCGGCCAGGCGTCAGACTTAGAAAAAATTCTGGCCAGCATGGGACTTTGAAAAAATTCTGGCCAGCATGGGACTTTGAAAAAATTCGGGCCAGCATGGTACTTTGAAAATTTTCAGCCAGGCGTCAGACTTAGAAAAAATTCTGCCCAGCATGGGACTTTGAAAAAATTCTGGCCAGCATGTGACTTTGAAAAAATTCGGGCCAGCATGGGACTTTGAAAAAATTCTGGCCAGCATGGGACTTTGAACATTTTCAGCCAGGCATCAGACTTAGAAAAAATTCTGGCCAGCATGGGACTTTGAAAATTTTCGGCCAGGCGTCAGACTTAGAAAAAATTCTGGCCAGCATGGGACTTTGAAAAAATTCTGGCCAGCATGTGACTTTGAAAAAATTCTGGCCAGCATGGGACTTTGAAATATTTCAGGCAGGCGTCAGACTTAGAAAAAATTCTGCCCAGCATGAGACTTTGAAAAGTTTCAGCCAGGCATCAGACTTAGAAGAAATTCTGCCCAGCATGGGACTTTGAAAAAATTCGGGCCAGCATGGGACTTTGAAAATTTTCGGCCAGGAGTCAGACTTAGAAGAAATTCTGGCCAGCATGGGACTTTGAAAAAATTCGGGCCAGCATGGGACTTTGAAAAAATTCGGGCCAGCATGGGACTTTGAAAATTTTCAGCCAGGCGTCAGACTTAGAAAAAATTCTGGCCTGCATGGGACTTTGAAATATTTCAGACAGGCGTCAGACTTAGAAAAAATTCTGGCCAGCATGGGACTTTGAAAAAATTCTCGCCAGCATGGGACTTTGAAAATTTTCGGCCAGGCGTCAGACTTAGAAAAAATTCTGGCCAGCATGGGACTTTGAAAATTTTCGGCCAGGAGTCAGATTTAGAAAAAATTCTGGCCAGCATGGGACTTTGAAATATTTCAGGCAGGCGTCAGACTTAGAAAAAATTCTGCCCAGCATGGGACTTTGAAAAGTTTCAGCCAGGCGTCAGACTTAGAAAAAATTCTGGCCAGCATGGGACTTTGAAAATTTTCGGCCAGGAGTCAGACTTAGAAAAAATTCTGGCCAGCATGGGACTTTGAAAAGTTTCAGCCAGGCGTCAGACTTAGAAAAAATTCTGGCCAGCATGGGACTTTGAAAATTTTCGGCCAGGAGTCAGACTTTGAAAAAATTCTGGCCAGCATGGGACTTTGAAAATTTTCGGCCAGGCGTCAGACAGAAAAAATTCTGGCCAGCATGGGACTTTGAAAAAATTCTGGCCAGCATGGGACTTTGAAAATTTTCAGCCAGGAGTCAGACTTAGAAAAAATTCTGCCCAGCATGGGACTTTGAAAATTTTCAGCCAGGCATCAGACTTAGAAAAAATTCTGGCCAGCATGGGACTTTGAAAATTTTCGGCCAGGAGTCAGACTTTGAAAAAATTCTGGCCAGCATGGGACTTTGAAAATTTTCGGCCAGGCGTCAGACTTAGAAAATATTCTGGCCAGCATGGGAATTTGAAAATTTTCGGCAAGGCGTCAGACTTAGAAAATAATTCTGGCCAGCATGGGACTTAGAAAAAATTCTGGCCTGCATGGGACTTTGAAAAAATTCTGGCCAGCATGGGACTTTGAAAATTTTCAGCCAGGCGTCAGACTTAGAAAAAATTCTGGCCAGCATGGGACTTTGAAAATTTTCAGCCAGGCGTCAGACTTAGAAAAAATTCTGGCCAGCATGGGACTTTGAAAATTTTCAGCCAGGCGTCAGACTTAGAAAAAATTCTGCCCAGCATGGGACTTTGAAAATTTTCAGCCAGGCATCAGACTTAGAAAAAATTCTGGCCAGCATGGGACTTTGAAAAAATTCTGGCCAGCATGGGACTTTGAAAATTTTCAGCCAGGCGTCAGACTTTGAAAAAATTCTGGCCAGCATGGGACTTTGAAAAAATTCTGGCCAGCATGTGACTTTGAAAAAATTCTGGCCAGCATGGGACTTTGAAAATTTTCGGCCAGGCGTCAGACTTAGAAAAAATTCTGGCCAGCATGGGACTTTGAAAATTTTCAGCCAGGCGTTAGACTTAGAAACAATTCTGGCCAGCATGGGACTTTGAAAAATTTCAGCCAGGCGTCAGACTTAGAAAAAATTCTGCCCAGCATGGGACTTTGAAAATTTTCAGCCAGGCATCAGACTTAGAAAAAATTCTGGCCAGCATGGGACTTTGAAAAAATTCTGGCCAGCATGGGACTTTGAAAATTTTCGGCCAGGAGTCAGACTTTGAAAAAATTCTGGCCAGCATGGGACTTTGAAAATTTTCGGCCAGGCGTCAGACTTAGAAAAAATTCTGGCCAGCATGGGACTTTGAAAAAATTCTGGCCTGCATGGGACTTTGAAAAAATTCTGGCCTGCATGGGACTTTGAAAAAATTCTGGCCAGCATGGGACTTTGAAAATTTTCGGCCAGGCGTCAGACTTAGAAAAAATTCTGGCCAGCATGGGACTTTGAAAAAATTCTGGCCTGCATGGGACTTTGAAAAAATTCTGGCCAGCATGGGACTTTGAAAATTTTCAGCCAGGCGTCAGACTTAGAAAAAATTCTGCCCAGCATGGGACTTTGAAAAAATTCGGGCCAGCATGGGACTTTGAAAATTTTCGGCCAGGAGTCAGACTTAGAAAAAATTCTGGCCAGCATGGGACTTAGAAAAAATTCTGGCCAGCATGGGACTTTGAAAAAATTCTGGCCAGCATGGGACTTTGAAAATTTTCAGCCAGGCGTCAGACTTAGAAAAAATTCTGGCCAGCATGGGACTTTGAAAATTTTCAGCCAGGCGTCAGACTTAGAAAAAATTCTGCCCAGCATGGGACTTTGAAAATTTTCAGCCAGGCATCAGACTTAGAAAAAATTCTGGCCAGCATGGGACTTTGAAAAAATTCTGGCCAGCATGGGACTTTGAAAATTTTCAGCCAGGCGTCAGACTTTGAAAAAATTCTGCCCAGCATGGGACTTTGAAAAAATTCTGGCCAGCATGGGACTTTGAAAATTTTCGGCCAGGAGTCAGACTTTGAAAAAATTCTGGCCAGCATGGGACTTTGAAAATTTTCGGCCAGGCGTCAGACTTAGAAAAAATTCTGGCCAGCATGGGACTTTGAAAAAATTCTGGCCACCATGGGACTTTGAAAATTTTCAGCCAGGAGTCAGACTTAGAAAAAATTCTGCCCAGCATGGGACTTTGAAAATTTTCAGCCAGGCATCAGACTTAGAAAAAATTCTGGCCAGCATGGGACTTTGAAAATTTTCGGCCAGGAGTCAGACTTTGAAAAAATTCTGGCCAGCATGGGACTTTGAAAATTTTCGGCCAGGCGTCAGACTTAGAAAAAATTGTGGCCAGCATGGGAATTTGAAAATTTTCGGCAAGGCGTCAGACTTAGAAAATAATTCTGGCCAGCATGGGACTTTGAAAAAATTCTGGCCAGCATGGGACTTTGAAAATTTTCAGCCAGGCGTCAGACTTAGAAAAAATTCTGCCCAGCATGGGACTTTGAAAATTTTCAGCCAGGCATCAGACTTAGAAAAAATTCTGGCCAGCATGGGACTTTGAAAATTTTCGGCCAGGAGTCAGACTTTGAAAAAAGTCTGGCCAGCATGGGACTTTGAAAATTTTCAGCCAGGCGTCAGACTTAGAAAAAATTCGGGCCAGCATGGGACTTTGAAAATTTTCGGCCAGGAGTCAGACTTAGAAAAAATTCTGGCCAGCATGGGACTTTGAAAAAATTCTGGCCAGCATGGGACTTTGAAAAAATTCGGGCCAGCATGGGACTTTGAAAATTTTCGGCCAGGAGTCAGACTTAGAAAAAATTCTGGCCAGCATGGGACTTTGAAAAAATTCTGGCCAGCATGGGACTTTGAAAATTTTCAGCCAGGCGTCAGACTTAGAAAAAATTCTGCCCAGCATGGGACTTTGAAATTTTTCAGCCAGGCATCAGACTTAGAAAAAATTCTGCCCAGCATGGGACTTTGAAAAAATTCTGGCCAGCATGTGACTTTGAAAAAATTCGGGCCAGCATGGGACTTTGAAAAAATTCTGGCCAGCATGGGACTTTGAAAATTTTCAGCCAGGCGTCAGACTTTGAAAAAATTCTGGCCAGCATGGGACTTTGAAAAAATTCTGGCCAGCATGTGACTTTGAAAAAATTCTGGCCAGCATGGGACTTTGAAAATTTTCGGCCAGGCGTCAGACTTAGAAAAAATTCTGGCCAGCATGGGACTTTGAAAATTTTCAGCCAGGCGTTAGACTTAGAAACAATTCTGGCCAGCATGGGACTTTGAAAAATTTCAGCCAGGCGTCAGACTTAGAAAAAATTCTGCCCAGCATGGGACTTTGAAAATTTTCAGCCAGGCATCAGACTTAGAAAAAATTCTGGCCAGCATGGGACTTTGAAAAAATTCTGGCCAGCATGGGACTTTGAAAATTTTCGGCCAGGAGTCAGACTTTGAAAAAATTCTGGCCAGCATGGGACTTTGAAAATTTTCGGCCAGGCGTCAGACTTAGAAAAAATTCTGGCCAGCATGGGACTTTGAAAAAATTCTGGCCTGCATGGGACTTTGAAAAAATTCTGGCCTGCATGGGACTTTGAAAAAATTCTGGCCAGCATGGGACTTTGAAAATTTTCGGCCAGGCGTCAGACTTAGAAAAAATTCTGGCCAGCATGGGACTTTGAAAAAATTCTGGCCTGCATGGGACTTTGAAAAAATTCTGGCCAGCATGGGACTTTGAAAATTTTCAGCCAGGCGTTAGACTTAGAAACAATTCTGGCCAGCATGGGACTTTGAAAATTTTCAGCCAGGCGTCAGACTTAGAAAAAATTCTGCCCAGCATGGGACTTTGAAAAAATTCGGGCCAGCATGGGACTTTGAAAATTTTCGGCCAGGAGTCAGACTTAGAAAAAATTCTGGCCAGCATGGGACTTAGAAAAAATTCTGGCCAGCATGGGACTTTGAAAAAATTCTGGCCAGCATGGGACTTTGAAAATTTTCAGCCAGGCGTCAGACTTAGAAAAAATTCTGGCCAGCATGGGACTTTGAAAATTTTCAGCCAGGCGTCAGACTTAGAAAAAATTCTGCCCAGCATGGGACTTTGAAAATTTTCAGCCAGGCATCAGACTTAGAAAAAATTCTGGCCAGCATGGGACTTTGAAAAAATTCTGGCCAGCATGGGACTTTGAAAATTTTCAGCCAGGCGTCAGACTTTGAAAAAATTCTGGCCAGCATGGGACTTTGAAAATTTTCAGCCAGGCATCAGACTTAGAAAAAATTCTGCCCAGCATGGGACTTTGAAAAAATTCTGGCCAGCATGGGACTTTGAAAATTTTCGGCCAGGAGTCAGACTTTGAAAAAATTCTGGCCAGCATGGGACTTTGAAAATTTTCGGCCAGGCGTCAGACTTAGAAAAAATTCTGGCCAGCATGGGACTTTGAAAAAATTCTGGCCAGCATGGGACTTTGAAAATTTTCAGCCAGGAGTCAGACTTAGAAAAAATTCTGCCCAGCATGGGACTTTGAAAATTTTCAGCCAGGCATCAGACTTAGAAAAAATTCTGGCCAGCATGGGACTTTGAAAATTTTCGGCCAGGAGTCAGACTTTGAAAAAATTCTGGCCAGCATGGGACTTTGAAAATTTTCGGCCAGGCGTCAGACTTAGAAAAAATTCTGGCCAGCATGGGAATTTGAAAATTTTCGGCAAGGCGTCAGACTTAGAAAATAATTCTGGCCAGCATGGGACTTTGAAAAAATTCTGGCCAGCATGGGACTTTGAAAATTTTCGGCCAGGCGTCAGACTTAGAAAAAATTCTGGCCAGCATGGGAATTTGAAAATTTTCGGCAAGGCGTCAGACTTAGAAAAAATTCGGGCCAGCATGGGACTTTGAAAATTTTCGGCCAGGAGTCAGACTTAGAAAAAATTCTGGCCAGCATGGGACTTTGAAAAAATTCTGGCCAGCATGGGACTTTGAAAAAATTCGGGCCAGCATGGGACTTTGAAAATTTTCGGCCAGGAGTCAGACTTAGAAAAAATTCTGGCCAGCATGGGACTTTGAAAAAATTCTGGCCAGCATGGGACTTTGAAAATTTTCGGCAAGGCGTCAGACTTAGAAAATAATTCTGGCCAGCATGGGACTTAGAAAAAATTCTGGCCTGCATGGGACTTTGAAAAAATTCTGGCCAGCATGGGACTTTGAAAATTTTCAGCCAGGCGTCAGACTTAGAAAAAATTCTGGCCAGCATGGGACTTTGAAAAAATTCTGGCCAGCATGGGACTTTGAAAATTTTCAGCCAGGCGTCAGACTTTGAAAAAATTCTGGCCAGCATGGGACTTTGAAAATTTTCAGCCAGGCGTCAGACTTAGAAAAAATTCTGCCCAGCATGGGACTTTGAAAATTTTCAGCCAGGCATCAGACTTAGAAAAAATTCTGGCCAGCATGGGACTTTGAAAATTTTCGGCCAGGAGTCAGACTTTGAAAAAATTCTGGCCAGCATGGGACTTTGAAAATTTTCAGCCAGGCGTCAGACTTAGAAAAAATTCGGGCCAGCATGGGACTTTGAAAATTTTCGGCCAGGAGTCAGACTTAGAAAAAATTCTGGCCAGCATGGGACTTTGAAAAAATTCTGGCCAGCATGGGACTTTGAAAAAATTCGGGCCAGCATGGGACTTTGAAAATTTTCGGCCAGGAGTCAGACTTAGAAAAAATTCTGGCCAGCATGGGACTTTGAAAATTTTCAGCCAGGCGTCAGACTTAGAAAAAATTCTGCCCAGCATGGGACTTTGAAAATTTTCAGCCAGGCGTCAGACTTAGAAAAAATTCTGGCCAGCATGGGACTTTGAAAATTTTCAGCCAGGAGTCAGACTTAGAAAAAATTCTGCCCAGCATGGGACTTTGAAAATTTTCAGCCAGGCATCAGACTTAGAAAAAATTCTGGCCAGCATGGGACTTTGAAAAAATTCTGGCCAGCATGGGACTTTGAAAATTTTCGGCCAGGAGTCAGACTTTGAAAAAATTCTGGCCAGCATGGGACTTTGAAAAAATTCTGGCCAGCATGGGACTTTGAAAATTTTCAGCCAGGCGTCAGACTTAGAAAAAATTCTGGCCAGCATGGGACTTTGAAAATTTTCAGCCAGGCGTCAGACTTAGAAAAAATTCTGGCCAGCATGGGACTTTGAAAAAATTCTGGCCAGCATGGGACTTTGAAAATTTTCAGCCAGGCGTCAGACTTTGAAAAAATTCTGGCCAGCATGGGACTTTGAAAATTTTCAGCCAGGAGTCAGACTTAGAAAAAATTCTGCCCAGCATGGGACTTTGAAAATTTTCAGCCAGGCATCAGACTTAGAAATAATTCTGGCCAGCATGGGACTTTGAAAAAATTCTGGCCAGCATGGGACTTTGAAAATTTTCAGCCAGGCGTCAGACTTAGAAAAAATTCTGCCCAGCATGGGACTTTGAAAATTTTCAGCCAGGCATCAGACTTAGAAAAAATTCTGCCCAGCATGGGACTTTGAAAATTTTCAGCCAGGCGTCAGACTTAGAAAAAATTCTGCCCAGCATGGGACTTTGAAAATTTTCAGCCAGGCATCAGACTTAGAAAAAATTCTGGCCAGCATGGGACTTTGAAAATTTTCGGCCAGGAGTCAGACTTTGAAAAAATTCTGGCCAGCATGGGACTTTGAAAAAATTCGGGCCAGCATGGGACTTTGAAAATTTTCGGCCAGGAGTCAGACTTAGAAAAAATTCTGGCCAGCATGGGACTTTGAAAAAATTCTGGCCAGCATGGGACTTTGAAAATTTTCAGCCAGGCGTCAGACTTAGAAAAAATTCTGCCCAGCATGGGACTTTGAAAATTTTCAGCCAGGCGTCAGACTTAGAAAAAATTCTGGCCAGCATGGGACTTTGAAAATTTTCAGCCAGGAGTCAGACTTAGAAAAAATTCTGCCCAGCATGGGACTTTGAAAATTTTCAGCCAGGCATCAGACTTAGAAAAAATTCTGGCCAGCATGGGACTTTGAAAAAATTCTGGCCAGCATGGGACTTTGAAAATTTTCGGCCAGGAGTCAGACTTTGAAAAAATTCTGGCCAGCATGGGACTTTGAAAAAATTCTGGCCAGCATGGGACTTTGAAAATTTTCAGCCAGGCGTCAGACTTAGAAAAAATTCTGGCCAGCATGGGACTTTGAAAATTTTCGGCCAGGAGTCAGACTTTGAAAAAATTCTGGCCAGCATGGGACTTTGAAAATTTTCGGCCAGGCGTCAGACTTTGAAAAAATTCTGGCCAGCATGTGACTTTGAAAAAATTCGGGCCAGCATGGGACTTTGAAAAAATTCGGGCCAGCATGGGACTTTGAAAATTTTCGGCCAGGAGTCAGACTTAGAAAAAATTCTGGCCAGCATGGCTTTGAAAAAATTCGGGCCAGCATGGGACTTTGAAAAAATTCGGGCCAGCATGGGACTTTGAAAATTTTCGGCCAGGAGTCAGACTTAGAAAAAATTCTGGCCAGCATGGGACTTTGAAAAAATTCTGGCCAGCATGGGACTTTGAAAATTTTCAGCCAGGCGTCAGACTTAGAAAAAATTCTGGCCAGCATGGGACTTTGAAAAAATTCTGGCCAGCATGGGACTTTGAACATTTTCGGCCAGGAGTCAGACTTTGAAAAAATTCTGGCCAGCATGGGACTTTGAAAATTTTCGGCCAGGCGTCAGACTTAGAAAAAATTCTGGCCAGCATGGGACTTTGAAAAAATTCTGGCCAGCATGGGACTTTGAAAATTTTCAGCCAGGCGTCAGACTTTGAAAAAATTCTGCCCAGCATGGGACTTTGAAAATTTTCAGCCAGGCGTCAGACTTTGAAAAAATTCTGGCCAGCATGGGACTTTGAAAATTTTCAGCCAGGAGTCAGACTTAGAAAAAATTCTGCCCAGCATGGGACTTTGAAAATTTTCAGCCAGGCATCAGACTTAGAAAAAATTCTGCCCAGCATGGGACTTTGAAAAAATTCTGGCCAGCATGGGACTTTGAAAATTTTCGGCCAGGAGTCAGACTTTGAAAAAATTCTGGCCAGCATGGGACTTTGAAAATTTTCGGCAAGGCGTCAGACTTAGAAAATAATTCTGGCCAGCATGGGACTTTGAAAAAATTCTGGCCAGCATGGGACTTTGAAAATTTTCAGCCAGGCATCAGACTTAGAAAAAATTCTGGCCAGCATGGGACTTTGAAAAAATTCTGCCCAGCATGGGACTTTGAAAATTTTCAGCCAGGCGTCAGACTTAGAAAAAATTCTGCCCAGCATGGGACTTTGAAAAAATTCGGGCCAGCATGGGACTTTGAAAAAATTCTGGCCAGCATGGGACTTTGAAAATTTTCAGCCAGGCATCAGACTTAGAAAAAATTCTGGCCAGCATGGGACTTTGAAAATTTTCGGCCAGGAGTCAGACTTTGAAAAAATTCTGGCCAGCATGGGACTTTGAAAATTTTCGGCCAGGCGTCAGACTTTGAAAAAATTCTGGCCAGCATGTGACTTTGAAAAAATTCGGGCCAGCATGGGACTTTGAAAAAATTCGGGCCAGCATGGGACTTTGAAAATTTTCGGCCAGGAGTCAGACTTAGAAAAAATTCTGGCCAGCATGGCTTTGAAAAAATTCGGGCCAGCATGGGACTTTGAAAAAATTCGGGCCAGCATGGGACTTTGAAAATTTTCGGCCAGGAGTCAGACTTAGAAAAAATTCTGGCCAGCATGGGACTTTGAAAAAATTCTGGCCAGCATGGGACTTTGAAAATTTTCAGCCAGGCGTCAGACTTAGAAAAAATTCTGGCCAGCATGGGACTTTGAACATTTTCGGCCAGGAGTCAGACTTTGAAAAAATTCTGGCCAGCATGGGACTTTGAAAATTTTCGGCCAGGCATCAGACTTAGAAAAAATTCTGGCCAGCATGGGACTTTGAAAATTTTCGGCCAGGCGTCAGACTTAGAAAAAATTCTGGCCAGCATGGGACTTTGAAAAAATTCTGGCCAGCATGGGACTTTGAAAAAATTCGGGCCAGCATGGGACTTTGAAAATTTTCGGCCAGGAGTCAGACTTAGAAAAAATTCTGGCCAGCATGGGACTTTAAAAAAATTCTGGCCAGCATGGGACTTTGAACATTTTCGGCCAGGAGTCAGACTTTGAAAAAATTCTGGCCAGCATGGGACTTTGAAAATTTTCGGCCAGGCATCAGACTTAGAAAAAATTCTGGCCAGCATGGGAATTTGAAAATTTTCGGCAAGGCGTCAGACTTAGAAAATAATTCTGGCCAGCATGGGACTTTGAAAAAATTCTGGCCAGCATGGGACTTTGAAAATTTTCGGCCAGGCGTCAGACTTTGAAAAAATTCTGGCCAGCATGTGACTTTGAAAAAATTCGGGCCAGCATGGGACTTTGAAAAAATTCGGGCCAGCATGGGACTTTGAAAATTTTCGGCCAGGAGTCAGACTTAGAAAAAATTCTGGCCAGCATGGCTTTGAAAAAATTCTGGCCAGCATGGGACTTTGAAAAAATTCTGGCCAGCATGGGACTTTGAAAATTTTCGGCCAGGAGTCAGACTTAGAAAAAATTCTGGCCAGCATGGGACTTTGAAAAAATTCTGGCCAGCATGGGACTTTGAAAAAATTCGGGCCAGCATGGGACTTTGAAAATTTTCAGCCAGGCATCAGACTTAGAAAAAATTCTGGCCAGCATGGGACTTTGAAAATTTTCGGCCAGGAGTCAGACTTTGAAAAAATTCTGGCCAGCATGGGACTTTGAAAATTTTCGGCCAGGCGTCAGACTTTGAAAAAATTCTGGCCAGCATGTGACTTTGAAAAAATTCGGGCCAGCATGGGACTTTGAAAAAATTCGGGCCAGCATGGGACTTTGAAAATTTTCGGCCAGGAGTCAGACTTAGAAAAAATTCTGGCCAGCATGGCTTTGAAAAAATTCGGGCCAGCATGGGACTTTGAAAAAATTCGGGCCAGCATGGGACTTTGAAAATTTTCGGCCAGGAGTCAGACTTAGAAAAAATTCTGGCCAGCATGGGACTTTGAAAATTTTCAGCCAGGCGTCAGACTTAGAAAAAATTCTGGCCAGCATGGGACTTTGAAAATTTTCGGCCAGGAGTCAGACTTAGAAAAAATTCTGGCCAGCATGGGACTTTGAAAAAATTCTGGCCAGCATGGGACTTTGAACATTTTCGGCCAGGAGTCAGACTTTGAAAAAATTCTGGCCAGCATGGGACTTTGAAAATTTTCAGCCAGGCGTCAGACTTTGAAAAAATTCTGGCCAGCATGGGACTTTGAAAATTTTCAGCCAGGAGTCAGACTTAGAAAAAATTCTGCCCAGCATGGGACTTTGAAAATTTTCAGCCAGGCATCAGACTTAGAAAAAATTCTGCCCAGCATGGGACTTTGAAAAAATTCTGGCCAGCATGGGACTTTGAAAATTTTCGGCCAGGAGTCAGACTTTGAAAAAATTCTGGCCAGCATGGGACTTTGAAAATTTTCGGCAAGGCGTCAGACTTAGAAAATAATTCTGGCCAGCATGGGACTTTGAAAAAATTCTGGCCAGCATGGGACTTTGAAAATTTTCAGCCAGGCATCAGACTTAGAAAAAATTCTGGCCAGCATGGGACTTTGAAAAAATTCTGCCCAGCATGGGACTTTGAAAATTTTCAGCCAGGCGTCAGACTTAGAAAAAATTCTGCCCAGCATGGGACTTTGAAAAAATTCGGGCCAGCATGGGACTTTGAAAAAATTCTGTCCAGCATGGGACTTTGAAAATTTTCAGCCAGGCATCAGACTTAGAAAAAATTCTGGCCAGCATGGGACTTTGAAAATTTTCGGCCAGGAGTCAGACTTTGAAAAAATTCTGGCCAGCATGGGACTTTGAAAATTTTCGGCCAGGCGTCAGACTTTGAAAAAATTCTGGCCAGCATGTGACTTTGAAAAAATTCGGGCCAGCATGGGACTTTGAAAAAATTCGGGCCAGCATGGGACTTTGAAAATTTTCGGCCAGGAGTCAGACTTAGAAAAAATTCTGGCCAGCATGGCTTTGAAAAAATTCGGGCCAGCATGGGACTTTGAAAAAATTCGGGCCAGCATGGGACTTTGAAAATTTTCGGCCAGGAGTCAGACTTAGAAAAAATTCTGGCCAGCATGGGACTTTGAAAAAATTCTGGCCAGCATGGGACTTTGAAAATTTTCAGCCAGGCGTCAGACTTAGAAGAAATTCTGGCCAGCATGGGACTTTGAACATTTTCGGCCAGGAGTCAGACTTTGAAAAAATTCTGGCCAGCATGGGACTTTGAAAATTTTCGGCCAGGCGTCAGACTTTGAAAAAATTCTGGCCAGCATGTGACTTTGAAAAAATTCGGGCCAGCATGGGACTTTGAAAAAATTCGGGCCAGCATGGGACTTTGAAAATTTTCGGCCAGGAGTCAGACTTAGAAAAAATTCTGGCCAGCATGGCT
This sequence comes from Festucalex cinctus, assembly GCF_051991245.1. Lineage (NCBI taxonomy): Eukaryota > Metazoa > Chordata > Actinopteri > Syngnathiformes > Syngnathidae > Festucalex > Festucalex cinctus. The sequence goes on from NW_027520480.1 coordinate 15,679, forward strand.
TTGAAAAAATTCGGGCCAGCATGGGACTTTGAAAAAATTCGGGCCAGCATGGGACTTTGAAAATTTTCGGCCAGGAGTCAGACTTAGAAAAAATTCTGGCCAGCATGGGACTTTGAAAATTTTCAGCCAGGCGTCAGACTTAGAAAAAATTCTGGCCAGCATGGGACTTTGAAAATTTTCGGCCAGGAGTCAGACTTAGAAAAAATTCTGGCCAGCATGGGACTTTGAAAAAATTCTGGCCAGCATGGGACTTTGAAAAAATTCTGGCCAGCATGTGACTTTGAAAAAATTCGGGCCAGCATGGGACTTTGAAAAAATTCTGGCCAGCATGGGACTTTGAAAATTTTCAGCCAGGCATCAGACTTAGAAAAAATTCTGGCCAGCATGGGACTTTGAAAATTTTCGGCCAGGAGTCAGACTTTGAAAAAATTCTGGCCAGCATGGGACTTTGAAAATTTTCGGCCAGGCGTCAGACTTTGAAAAAATTCTGGCCAGCATGTGACTTTGAAAAAATTCGGGCCAGCATGGGACTTTGAAAAAATTCTGGCCAGCATGGGACTTTGAAAAAATTCTGGCCAGCATGGGACTTTGAAAATTTTCAGCCAGGCGTCAGACTTAGAAAAAATTCTGGCCAGCATGGGACTTTGAAAAAATTCTGGCCAGCATGGGACTTTGAACATTTTCGGCCAGGAGTCAGACTTTGAAAAAATTCTGGCCAGCATGGGACTTTGAAAATTTTCGGCCAGGCGTCAGACTTAGAAAAAATTCTGGCCAGCATGGGACTTTGAAAAAATTCTGGCCAGCATGGGACTTTGAAAATTTTCAGCCAGGCGTCAGACTTTGAAAAAATTCTGGCCAGCATGGGACTTTGAAAATTTTCGGCCAGGCGTCAGACTTAGAAAATATTCTGGCCAGCATGGGAATTTGAAAATTTTCGGCAAGGCGTCAGACTTAGAAAATAATTCTGGCCAGCATGGGACTTAGAAAAAATTCTGGCCTGCATGGGACTTTGAAAAAATTCTGGCCAGCATGGGACTTTGAAAATTTTCAGCCAGGCGTCAGACTTAGAAAAAATTCTGGCCAGCATGGGACTTTGAAAAAATTCTGGCCAGCATGGGACTTTGAAAATTTTCAGCCAGGCGTCAGACTTTGAAAAAATTCTGGCCAGCATGGGACTTTGAAAATTTTCAGCCAGGAGTCAGACTTAGAAAAAATTCTGCCCAGCATGGGACTTTGAAAATTTTCAGCCAGGCATCAGACTTAGAAAAAATTCTGGCCAGCATGGGACTTTGAAAAAATTCTGGCCAGCATGGGACTTTGAAAATTTTCAGCCAGGCGTCAGACTTAGAAAAAATTCTGCCCAGCATGGGACTTTGAAAATTTTCAGCCAGGCATCAGACTTAGAAAAAATTCTGCCCAGCATGGGACTTTGAAAATTTTCAGCCAGGCATCAGACTTAGAAAAAATTCTGCCCAGCATGGGACTTTGAAAATTTTCAGCCAGGCGTCAGACTTAGAAAAAATTCTGGCCAGCATGGGACTTTGAAAATTTTCAGCCAGGCGTCAGACTTAGAAAAAATTCTGCCCAGCATGGGACTTTGAAAAAATTCTGGCCAGCATGGGACTTTGAAAATTTTCGGCCAGGAGTCAGACTTTGAAAAAATTCTGGCCAGCATGGGACTTTGAAAAAATTCTGGCCAGCATGGGACTTTGAAAATTTTCAGCCAGGCGTCAGACTTTGAAAAAATTCTGGCCAGCATGGGACTTTGAAAATTTTCAGCCAGGAGTCAGACTTAGAAAAAATTCTGCCCAGCATGGGACTTTGAAAATTTTCAGCCAGGCATCAGACTTAGAAAAAATTCTGGCCAGCATGGGACTTTGAAAAAATTCTGGCCAGCATGGGACTTTGAAAATTTTCAGCCAGGCGTCAGACTTAGAAAAAATTCTGCCCAGCATGGGACTTTGAAAATTTTCAGCCAGGCATCAGACTTAGAAAAAATTCTGCCCAGCATGGGACTTTGAAAATTTTCAGCCAGGCGTCAGACTTAGAAAAAATTCTGGCCAGCATGGGACTTTGAAAATTTTCAGCCAGGCGTCAGACTTAGAAAAAATTCTGCCCAGCATGGGACTTTGAAAAAATTCTGGCCAGCATGGGACTTTGAAAATTTTCAGCCAGGCGTCAGACTTAGAAAAAATTCTGCCCAGCATGGGACTTTGAAAATTTTCAGCCAGGCGTCAGACTTAGAAAAAATTCTGGCCAGCATGGGACTTTGAAAATTTTCAGCCAGGCGTCAGACTTAGAAAAAATTCTGGCCAGCATGGGACTTAGAAAAGATTCTGCCCAGCATGGGACTTTGAAAAAATTCTGGCCAGCATGGGACTTTGAAAATTTTCGGCCAGGAGTCAGACTTTGAAAAAATTCGGGCCAGCATGGGACTTTGAAAATTTTCGGCCAGGAGTCAGACTTAGAAAAAATTCTGGCCAGCATGGGACTTTGAAAAAATTCTGGCCAGCATGGGACTTTGAAAATTTTCGGCCAGGCGTCAGACTTAGAAAAAATTCTGCCCAGCATGGGACTTTGAAATTTTTCAGCCAGGCATCAGACTTAGAAAAAATTCTGCCCAGCATGGGACTTTGAAAATTTTCAGCCAGGCGTCAGACTTAGAAAAAATTCTGCCCAGCATGGGACTTTGAAAAAATTCTGGCCAGCATGTGACTTTGAAAAAATTCGGGCCAGCATGGGACTTTGAAAAAATTCTGGCCAGCATGGGACTTTGAAAATTTTCAGCCAGGCATCAGACTTAGAAAAAATTCTGGCCAGCATGGGACTTTGAAAATTTTCGGCCAGGAGTCAGACTTAGAAAAAATTCTGGCCAGCATGGGACTTTGAAAAAATTCTGGCCAGCATGGGACTTTGAACATTTTCGGCCAGGAGTCAGACTTTGAAAAAATTCTGGCCAGCATGGGACTTTGAAAATTTTCAGCCAGGCGTCAGACTTTGAAAAAATTCTGGCCAGCATGGGACTTTGAAAATTTTCAGCCAGGAGTCAGACTTAGAAAAAATTCTGCCCAGCATGGGACTTTGAAAATTTTCAGCCAGGCATCAGACTTAGAAAAAATTCTGCCCAGCATGGGACTTTGAAAAAATTCTGGCCAGCATGTGACTTTGAAAAAATTCGGGCCAGCATGGGACTTTGAAAAAATTCTGGCCAGCATGGGACTTTGAAAAAATTCTGGCCAGCATGGGACTTTGAAAATTTTCAGCCAGGCGTCAGACTTAGAAAAAATTCTGGCCAGCATGGGACTTTGAAAAAATTCTGGCCAGCATGGGACTTTGAACATTTTCGGCCAGGAGTCAGACTTTGAAAAAATTCTGGCCAGCATGGGACTTTGAAAATTTTCGGCCAGGCGTCAGACTTAGAAAAAATTCTGGCCAGCATGGGACTTTGAAAAAATTCTGGCCAGCATGGGACTTTGAAAATTTTCAGCCAGGCGTCAGACTTTGAAAAAATTCTGGCCAGCATGGGACTTTGAAAATTTTCGGCCAGGCGTCAGACTTAGAAAATATTCTGGCCAGCATGGGAATTTGAAAATTTTCGGCAAGGCGTCAGACTTAGAAAATAATTCTGGCCAGCATGGGACTTAGAAAAAATTCTGGCCTGCATGGGACTTTGAAAAAATTCTGGCCAGCATGGGACTTTGAAAATTTTCAGCCAGGCGTCAGACTTAGAAAAAATTCTGGCCAGCATGGGACTTTGAAAAAATTCTGGCCAGCATGGGACTTTGAAAATTTTCAGCCAGGCGTCAGACTGAAAAAATTCTGGCCAGCATGGGACTTTGAAAATTTTCAGCCAGGAGTCAGACTTAGAAAAAATTCTGCCCAGCATGGGACTTTGAAAATTTTCAGCCAGGCATCAGACTTAGAAAAAATTCTGGCCAGCATGGGACTTTGAAAAAATTCTGGCCAGCATGGGACTTTGAAAATTTTCAGCCAGGCGTCAGACTTAGAAAAAATTCTGCCCAGCATGGGACTTTGAAAATTTTCAGCCAGGCATCAGACTTAGAAAAAATTCTGCCCAGCATGGGACTTTGAAAATTTTCAGCCAGGCATCAGACTTAGAAAAAATTCTGCCCAGCATGGGACTTTGAAAATTTTCAGCCAGGCGTCAGACTTAGAAAAAATTCTGGCCAGCATGGGACTTTGAAAATTTTCAGCCAGGCGTCAGACTTAGAAAAAATTCTGCCCAGCATGGGACTTTGAAAAAATTCTGGCCAGCATGGGACTTTGAAAATTTTCGGCCAGGAGTCAGACTTTGAAAAAATTCTGGCCAGCATGGGACTTTGAAAAAATTCTGGCCAGCATGGGACTTTGAAAATTTTCAGCCAGGCGTCAGACTTTGAAAAAATTCTGGCCAGCATGGGACTTTGAAAATTTTCAGCCAGGAGTCAGACTTAGAAAAAATTCTGCCCAGCATGGGACTTTGAAAATTTTCAGCCAGGCATCAGACTTAGAAAAAATTCTGGCCAGCATGGGACTTTGAAAAAATTCTGGCCAGCATGGGACTTTGAAAATTTTCAGCCAGGCGTCAGACTTAGAAAAAATTCTGCCCAGCATGGGACTTTGAAAATTTTCAGCCAGGCATCAGACTTAGAAAAAATTCTGCCCAGCATGGGACTTTGAAAATTTTCAGCCAGGCGTCAGACTTAGAAAAAATTCTGGCCAGCATGGGACTTTGAAAATTTTCAGCCAGGAGTCAGACTTAGAAAAAATTCTGCCCAGCATGGGACTTTGAAAAAATTCTGGCCAGCATGGGACTTTGAAAATTTTCAGCCAGGCGTCAGACTTAGAAAAAATTCTGCCCAGCATGGGACTTTGAAAATTTTCAGCCAGGCGTCAGACTTAGAAAAAATTCTGGCCAGCATGGGACTTTGAAAATTTTCAGCCAGGCGTCAGACTTAGAAAAAATTCTGGCCAGCATGGGACTTAGAAAAGATTCTGCCCAGCATGGGACTTTGAAAAAATTCTGGCCAGCATGGGACTTTGAAAATTTTCGGCCAGGAGTCAGACTTTGAAAAAATTCGGGCCAGCATGGGACTTTGAAAATTTTCGGCCAGGAGTCAGACTTAGAAAAAATTCTGGCCAGCATGGGACTTTGAAAAAATTCTGGCCAGCATGGGACTTTGAAAATTTTCGGCCAGGCGTCAGACTTAGAAAAAATTCTGCCCAGCATGGGACTTTGAAATTTTTCAGCCAGGCATCAGACTTAGAAAAAATTCTGCCCAGCATGGGACTTTGAAAATTTTCAGCCAGGCGTCAGACTTAGAAAAAATTCTGCCCAGCATGGGACTTTGAAAAAATTCTGGCCAGCATGTGACTTTGAAAAAATTCGGGCCAGCATGGGACTTTGAAAAAATTCTGGCCAGCATGGGACTTTGAAAATTTTCAGCCAGGCATCAGACTTAGAAAAAATTCTGGCCAGCATGGGACTTTGAAAATTTTCGGCCAGGAGTCAGACTTAGAAAAAATTCTGGCCAGCATGGGACTTTGAAAAAATTCTGGCCAGCATGGGACTTTGAACATTTTCGGCCAGGAGTCAGACTTTGAAAAAATTCTGGCCAGCATGGGACTTTGAAAATTTTCAGCCAGGCGTCAGACTTTGAAAAAATTCTGGCCAGCATGGGACTTTGAAAATTTTCAGCCAGGAGTCAGACTTAGAAAAAATTCTGCCCAGCATGGGACTTTGAAAATTTTCAGCCAGGCATCAGACTTAGAAAAAATTCTGCCCAGCATGGGACTTTGAAAAAATTCTGGCCAGCATGGGACTTTGAAAATTTTCGGCCAGGAGTCAGACTTTGAAAAAATTCTGGCCAGCATGGGACTTTGAAAATTTTCGGCAAGGCGTCAGACTTAGAAAATAATTCTGGCCAGCATGGGACTTTGAAAAAATTCTGGCCAGCATGGGACTTTGAAAATTTTCAGCCAGGCATCAGACTTAGAAAAAATTCTGGCCAGCATGGGACTTTGAAAAAATTCTGCCCAGCATGGGACTTTGAAAATTTTCAGCCAGGCGTCAGACTTAGAAAAAATTCTGCCCAGCATGGGACTTTGAAAAAATTCGGGCCAGCATGGGACTTTGAAAAAATTCTGTCCAGCATGGGACTTTGAAAATTTTCAGCCAGGCATCAGACTTAGAAAAAATTCTGGCCAGCATGGGACTTTGAAAATTTTCGGCCAGGAGTCAGACTTTGAAAAAATTCTGGCCAGCATGGGACTTTGAAAATTTTCGGCCAGGCGTCAGACTTTGAAAAAATTCTGGCCAGCATGTGACTTTGAAAAAATTCGGGCCAGCATGGGACTTTGAAAAAATTCGGGCCAGCATGGGACTTTGAAAATTTTCGGCCAGGAGTCAGACTTAGAAAAAATTCTGGCCAGCATGGCTTTGAAAAAATTCGGGCCAGCATGGGACTTTGAAAAAATTCGGGCCAGCATGGGACTTTGAAAATTTTCGGCCAGGAGTCAGACTTAGAAAAAATTCTGGCCAGCATGGGACTTTGAAAAAATTCTGGCCAGCATGGGACTTTGAAAATTTTCAGCCAGGCGTCAGACTTAGAAAAAATTCTGGCCAGCATGGGACTTTGAACATTTTCGGCCAGGAGTCAGACTTTGAAAAAATTCTGGCCAGCATGGGACTTTGAAAATTTTCGGCCAGGCGTCAGACTTTGAAAAAATTCTGGCCAGCATGTGACTTTGAAAAAATTCTGGCCAGCATGGGACTTTGAAAATTTTCGGCCAGGAGTCAGACTTTGAAAAAATTCTGGCCAGCATGGGACTTTGAAAATTTTCGGCCAGGCGTCAGACTTTGAAAAAATTCTGGCCAGCATGTGACTTTGAAAAAATTCGGGCCAGCATGGGACTTTGAAAAAATTCGGGCCAGCATGGGACTTTGAAAATTTTCGGCCAGGAGTCAGACTTAGAAAAAATTCTGGCCAGCATGGCTTTGAAAAAATTCGGGCCAGCATGGGACTTTGAAAAAATTCGGGCCAGCATGGGACTTTGAAAATTTTCGGCCAGGAGTCAGACTTAGAAAAAATTCTGGCCAGCATGGGACTTTGAAAAAATTCTGGCCAGCATGGGACTTTGAAAATTTTCAGCCAGGCGTCAGACTTAGAAAAAATTCTGGCCAGCATGGGACTTTGAAAAAATTCTGGCCAGCATGGGACTTTGAACATTTTCGGCCAGGAGTCAGACTTTGAAAAAATTCTGGCCAGCATGGGACTTTGAAAATTTTCGGCCAGGCGTCAGACTTAGAAAAAATTCTGGCCAGCATGGGACTTTGAAAAAATTCTGGCCAGCATGGGACTTTGAAAATTTTCAGCCAGGCGTCAGACTTTGAAAAAATTCTGCCCAGCATGGGACTTTGAAAATTTTCAGCCAGGCATCAGACTTAGAAAAAATTCTGGCCAGCATGGGACTTTGAAAATTTTCGGCCAGGAGTCAGACTTTGAAAAAATTCTGGCCAGCATGGGACTTTGAAAATTTTCAGCCAGGCGTCAGACTTAGAAAAAATTCTGGCCAGCATGGGACTTTGAAAATTTTCGGCCAGGCGTCAGACTTAGAAAATATTCTGGCCAGCATGGGAATTTGAAAATTTTCGGCAAGGCGTCAGACTTAGAAAATAATTCTGGCCAGCATGGGACTTAGAAAAAATTCTGGCCTGCATGGGACTTTGAAAAAATTCTGGCCAGCATGGGACTTTGAAAATTTTCAGCCAGGCGTCAGACTTAGAATAAATTCTGGCCAGCATGGGACTTTGAAAAAATTCTGGCCAGCATGGGACTTTGAAAATTTTCAGCCAGGCGTCAGACTTTGAAAAAATTCTGGCCAGCATGGGACTTTGAAAATTTTCAGCCAGGAGTCAGACTTAGAAAAAATTCTGCCCAGCATGGGACTTTGAAAATTTTCAGCCAGGCATCAGACTTAGAAAAAATTCTGGCCAGCATGGGACTTTGAAAAAATTCTGGCCAGCATGGGACTTTGAAAATTTTCAGCCAGGCGTCAGACTTAGAAAAAATTCTGCCCAGCATGGGACTTTGAAAATTTTCAGCCAGGCATCAGACTTAGAAAAAATTCTGCCCAGCATGGGACTTTGAAAATTTTCAGCCAGGCGTCAGACTTAGAAAAAATTCTGGCCAGCATGGGACTTTGAAAATTTTCAGCCAGGCGTCAGACTTAGAAAAAATTCTGCCCAGCATGGGACTTTGAAAAAATTCTGGCCAGCATGGGACTTTGAAAATTTTCAGCCAGGCGTCAGACTTTGAAAAAATTCTGGCCAGCATGGGACTTTGAAAATTTTCAGCCAGGAGTCAGACTTAGAAAAAATTCTGCCCAGCATGGGACTTTGAAAAAATTCTGGCCAGCATGGGACTTTGAAAATTTTCAGCCAGGCGTCAGACTTAGAAAAAATTCTGGCCAGCATGGGACTTTGAAAATTTTCAGCCAGGCGTCAGACTTAGAAAAAATTCTGGCCAGCATGGGACTTAGAAAAGATTCTGCCCAGCATGGGACTTTGAAAAAATTCTGGCCAGCATGGGACTTTGAAAATTTTCGGCCAGGAGTCAGACTTTGAAAAAATTCGGGCCAGCATGGGACTTTGAAAATTTTCGGCCAGGAGTCAGACTTAGAAAAAATTCTGGCCAGCATGGGACTTTGAAAAAATTCTGGCCAGCATGGGACTTTGAAAATTTTCGGCCAGGCGTCAGACTTAGAAAAAATTCTGCCCAGCATGGGACTTTGAAATTTTTCAGCCAGGCATCAGACTTAGAAAAAATTCTGCCCAGCATGGGACTTTGAAAATTTTCAGCCAGGCGTCAGACTTAGAAAAAATTCTGCCCAGCATGGGACTTTGAAAAAATTCTGGCCAGCATGTGACTTTGAAAAAATTCGGGCCAGCATGGGACTTTGAAAAAATTCTGGCCAGCATGGGACTTTGAAAATTTTCAGCCAGGCATCAGACTTAGAAAAAATTCTGGCCAGCATGGGACTTTGAAAATTTTCGGCCAGGAGTCAGACTTTGAAAAAATTCTGGCCAGCATGGGACTTTGAAAATTTTCGGCCAGGCGTCAGACTTTGAAAAAATTCTGGCCAGCATGTGACTTTGAAAAAATTCGGGCCAGCATGGGACTTTGAAAAAATTCGGGCCAGCATGGGACTTTGAAAATTTTCGGCCAGGAGTCAGACTTAGAAAAAATTCTGGCCAGCATGGCTTTGAAAAAATTCGGGCCAGCATGGGACTTTGAAAAAATTCGGGCCAGCATGGGACTTTGAAAATTTTCGGCCAGGAGTCAGACTTAGAAAAAATTCTGGCCAGCATGGGACTTTGAAAAAATTCTGGCCAGCATGGGACTTTGAAAATTTTCAGCCAGGCGTCAGACTTAGAAAAAATTCTGGCCAGCATGGGACTTTGAAAAAATTCTGGCCAGCATGGGACTTTGAACATTTTCGGCCAGGAGTCAGACTTTGAAAAAATTCTGGCCAGCATGGGACTTTGAAAATTTTCGGCCAGGCGTCAGACTTAGAAAAAATTCTGGCCAGCATGGGACTTTGAAAAAATTCTGGCCAGCATGGGACTTTGAAAATTTTCAGCCAGGCGTCAGACTTTGAAAAAATTCTGCCCAGCATGGGACTTTGAAAATTTTCAGCCAGGCATCAGACTTAGAAAAAATTCTGGCCAGCATGGGACTTTGAAAATTTTCGGCCAGGAGTCAGACTTTGAAAAAATTCTGGCCAGCATGGGACTTTGAAAATTTTCAGCCAGGCGTCAGACTTAGAAAAAATTCTGGCCAGCATGGGACTTTGAAAATTTTCGGCCAGGCGTCAGACTTAGAAAATATTCTGGCCAGCATGGGAATTTGAAAATTTTCGGCAAGGCGTCAGACTTAGAAAATAATTCTGGCCAGCATGGGACTTAGAAAAAATTCTGGCCTGCATGGGACTTTGAAAAAATTCTGGCCAGCATGGGACTTTGAAAATTTTCAGCCAGGCGTCAGACTTAGAATAAATTCTGGCCAGCATGGGACTTTGAAAAAATTCTGGCCAGCATGGGACTTTGAAAATTTTCAGCCAGGCGTCAGACTTTGAAAAAATTCTGGCCAGCATGGGACTTTGAAAATTTTCAGCCAGGAGTCAGACTTAGAAAAAATTCTGCCCAGCATGGGACTTTGAAAATTTTCAGCCAGGCATCAGACTTAGAAAAAATTCTGGCCAGCATGGGACTTTGAAAAAATTCTGGCCAGCATGGGACTTTGAAAATTTTCAGCCAGGCGTCAGACTTAGAAAAAATTCTGCCCAGCATGGGACTTTGAAAATTTTCAGCCAGGCATCAGACTTAGAAAAAATTCTGCCCAGCATGGGACTTTGAAAATTTTCAGCCAGGCGTCAGACTTAGAAAAAATTCTGGCCAGCATGGGACTTTGAAAATTTTCAGCCAGGCGTCAGACTTAGAAAAAATTCTGCCCAGCATGGGACTTTGAAAAAATTCTGGCCAGCATGGGACTTTGAAAATTTTCAGCCAGGCGTCAGACTTTGAAAAAATTCTGGCCAGCATGGGACTTTGAAAATTTTCAGCCAGGAGTCAGACTTAGAAAAAATTCTGCCCAGCATGGGACTTTGAAAATTTTCAGCCAGGCATCAGACTTAGAAAAAATTCTGGCCAGCATGGGACTTTGAACATTTTCGGCCAGGAGTCAGACTTTGAAAAAATTCTGGCCAGCATGGGACTTTGAAAATTTTCAGCCAGGCGTCAGACTTAGAAAAAATTCTGGCCAGCATGGGAATTTGAAAATTTTCAGCCAGGCGTCAGACTTAGAAAAAATTCTGCCCAGCATGGGACTTTGAAAATTTTCAGCCAGGCATCAGACTTAGAAAAAATTCTGGCCAGCATGGGACTTTGAAAATTTTCAGCCAGGCGTCAGACTTAGAAAAAATTCGGGCCAGCATGGGACTTTGAAAATTTTCGGCCAGGAGTCAGACTTAGAAAAAATTCTGGCCAGCATGGGACTTTGAAAAAATTCTGGCCAGCATGGGACTTTGAAAAAATTCGGGCCAGCATGGGACTTTGAAAATTTTCGGCCAGGAGTCAGACTTAGAAAAAATTCTGGCCAGCATGGGACTTTGAAAAAATTCTGGCCAGCATGGGACTTTGAAAAAATTCGGGCCAGCATGGGACTTTGAAAATTTTCAGCCAGGAGTCAGACTTAGAAAAAATTCTGCCCAGCATGGGACTTTGAAAATTTTCAGCCAGGCATCAGACTTAGAAAAAATTCTGGCCAGCATGGGACTTTGAAAAAATTCTGGCCAGCATGGGACTTTGAAAATTTTCGGCCAGGAGTCAGACTTTGAAAAAATTCTGGCCAGCATGGGACTTTGAAAAAATTCTGGCCAGCATGGGACTTTGAAAATTTTCAGCCAGGCGTCAGACTTTGAAAAAATTCTGGCCAGCATGGGACTTTGAAAATTTTCAGCCAGGAGTCAGACTTAGAAAAAATTCTGCCCAGCATGGGACTTTGAAAATTTTCAGCCAGGCATCAGACTTAGAAAAAATTCTGGCCAGCATGGGACTTTGAAAAAATTCTGGCCAGCATGGGACTTTGAAAATTTTCAGCCAGGCGTCAGACTTAGAAAAAATTCTGGCCAGCATGGGACTTTGAAAATTTTCAGCCAGGCGTCAGACTTAGAAAAAATTCTGCCCAGCATGGGACTTTGAAAAAATTCTGGCCAGCATGGGACTTTGAAAATTTTCGGCCAGGAGTCAGACTTTGAAAAAATTCTGGCCAGCATGGGACTTTGAAAATTTTCAGCCAGGCGTCAGACTTAGAAAAAATTCTGGCCAGCATGGGACTTTGAAAAAATTCTGGCCAGCATGGGACTTTGAAAATTTTCAGCCAGGCGTCAGACTTAGAAAAAATTCTGGCCAGCATGGGACTTTGAAAATTTTCAGCCAGGCGTCAGACTTAGAAAAAATTCTGCCCAGCATGGGACTTTGAAAATTTTCAGCCAGGCATCAGACTTAGAAAAAATTCTGGCCAGCATGGGACTTTGAAAAAATTCTGGCCAGCATGGGACTTTGAAAATTTTCAGCCAGGCGTCAGACTTTGAAAAAATTCTGGCCAGCATGGGACTTTGAAAATTTTCAGCCAGGAGTCAGACTTAGAAAAAATTCTGCCCAGCATGGGACTTTGAAAATTTTCAGCCAGGCATCAGACTTAGAAAAAATTCTGCCCAGCATGGGACTTTGAAAAAATTCTGGCCAGCATGGGACTTTGAAAATTTTCGGCCAGGAGTCAGACTTTGAAAAAATTCTGGCCAGCATGGGACTTTGAAAATTTTCGGCCAGGCGTCAGACTTAGAAAAAATTCTGGCCAGCATGGGACTTTGAAAAAATTCTGGCCAGCATGGGACTTTGAAAATTTTCAGCCAGGCGTCAGACTTAGAAAAAATTCTGCCCAGCATGGGACTTTGAAAATTTTCAGCCAGGCATCAGACTTAGAAAAAATTCTGGCCAGCATGGGACTTTGAAAATTTTCAGCCAGGAGTCAGACTTAGAAAAAATTCTGCCCAGCATGGGACTTTGAAAATTTTCAGCCAGGCATCAGACTTAGAAAAAATTCTGGCCAGCATGGGACTTTGAAAAAATTCTGGCCAGCATGGGACTTTGAAAATTTTCGGCCAGGAGTCAGACTTTGAAAAAATTCTGGCCAGCATGGGACTTTGAAAAAATTCTGGCCAGCATGGGACTTTGAAAATTTTCAGCCAGGCGTCAGACTTTGAAAAAATTCTGGCCAGCATGGGACTTTGAAAATTTTCAGCCAGGAGTCAGACTTAGAAAAAATTCTGGCCAGCATGGGACTTTGAAAAAATTCTGGCCAGCATGGGACTTAGAAAAAATTCTGGCCAGCATGGGACTTTGAAAAAATTCTGGCCAGCATGGGACTTTGAAAATTTTCAGCCAGGCGTCAGACTTTGAAAAAATTCTGGCCAGCATGGGACTTTGAAAATTTTCAGCCAGGTGTCAGACTTAGAAAAAAATCTGCCCAGCATGGGACTTTGAAAATTTTCAGCCAGGCATCAGACTTAGAAAAAATTCTGCCCAGCATGGGACTTTGAAAAAATTCTGGCCAGCATGGGACTTTGAAAATTTTCGGCCAGGAGTCAGACTTAGAAAAAATTCTGGCCAGCATGGGACTTTGAAAAAATTCTGGCCAGCATGGGACTTTGAAAATTTTCAGCCAGGCGTCAGACTTCGAAAAAATTCTGGCCAGCATGGGACTTTGAAAATTTTCAGCCAGGCGTCAGACTTAGAAAAAATTCTGCCCAGCATGGGACTTTGAAAAAATTCTGGCCAGCATGGGACTTTGAAAATTTTCGGCCAGGAGTCAGACTTTGAAAAAATTCTGGCCAGCATGGGACTTTGAAAATTTTCAGCCAGGCGTCAGACTTAGAAAAAATTCTGGCCAGCATGGGACTTTGAAAAAATTCTGGCCAGCATGGGACTTTGAAAATTTTCAGCCAGGCGTCAGACTTAGAAAAAATTCTGGCCAGCATGGGACTTTGAAAATTTTCAGCCAGGCGTCAGACTTAGAAAAAATTCTGCCCAGCATGGGACTTTGAAAATTTTCAGCCAGGCATCAGACTTAGAAAAAATTCTGGCCAGCATGGGACTTTGAAAAAATTCTGGCCAGCATGGGACTTTGAAAATTTTCAGCCAGGCGTCAGACTTTGAAAAAATTCTGGCCAGCATGGGACTTTGAAAATTTTCAGCCAGGAGTCAGACTTAGAAAAAATTCTGCCCAGCATGGGACTTTGAAAATTTTCAGCCAGGCATCAGACTTAGAAAAAATTCTGCCCAGCATGGGACTTTGAAAAAATTCTGGCCAGCATGGGACTTTGAAAATTTTCGGCCAGGAGTCAGACTTTGAAAAAATTCTGGCCAGCATGGGACTTTGAAAATTTTCGGCCAGGCGTCAGACTTAGAAAAAATTCTGGCCAGCATGGGACTTTGAAAAAATTCTGGCCAGCATGGGACTTTGAAAATTTTCAGCCAGGAGTCAGACTTAGAAAAAATTCTGCCCAGCATGGGACTTTGAAAATTTTCAGCCAGGCATCAGACTTAGAAAAAATTCTGGCCAGCATGGGACTTTGAAAATTTTCGGCCAGGAGTCAGACTTTGAAAAAATTCTGGCCAGCATGGGACTTTGAAAATTTTCAGCCAGGCGTCAGACTTAGAAAAAATTCTGCCCAGCATGGGACTTTGAAAAAATTCTGGCCAGCATGGGACTTTGAAAATTTTCGGCCAGGAGTCAGACTTAGAAAAAATTCTGCCCAGCATGGGACTTTGAAAATTTTCAGCCAGGCATCAGACTTAGAAAAAATTCTGCCCAGCATGGGACTTTGAAAAAATTCTGGCCAGCATGGGACTTTGAAAATTTTCGGCCAGGAGTCAGACTTTGAAAAAATTCTGGCCAGCATGGGACTTTGAAAATTTTCGGCCAGGCGTCAGACTTAGAAAAAATTCTGGCCAGCATGGGACTTTGAAAAAATTCTGGCCAGCATGGGACTTTGAAAATTTTCAGCCAGGCGTCAGACTTAGAAAAAATTCTGCCCAGCATGGGACTTTGAAAATTTTCAGCCAGGCATCAGACTTAGAAAAAATTCTGGCCAGCATGGGACTTTGAAAAAATTCTGGCCAGCATGGGACTTTGAAAATTTTCGGCCAGGAGTCAGACTTTGAAAAAATTCTGGCCAGCATGGGACTTTGAAAATTTTCAGCCAGGCGTCAGACTTAGAAAAAATTCTGGCCAGCATGGGACTTTGAAAAAATTCTGGCCAGCATGGGACTTTGAAAATTTTCAGCCAGGCGTCAGACTTAGAAAAAATTCTGGCCAGCATGGGACTTTGAAAATTTTCAGCCAGGCGTCAGACTTAGAAAAAATTCTGCCCAGCATGGGACTTTGAAAATTTTCAGCCAGGCATCAGACTTAGAAAAAATTCTGGCCAGCATGGGACTTTGAAAAAATTCTGGCCAGCATGGGACTTTGAAAATTTTCAGCCAGGCGTCAGACTTTGAAAAAATTCTGGCCAGCATGGGACTTTGAAAATTTTCAGCCAGGAGTCAGACTTAGAAAAAATTCTGCCCAGCATGGGACTTTGAAAATTTTCAGCCAGGCATCAGACTTAGAAAAAATTCTGCCCAGCATGGGACTTTGAAAAAATTCTGGCCAGCATGGGACTTTGAAAATTTTCGGCCAGGAGTCAGACTTTGAAAAAATTCTGGCCAGCATGGGACTTTGAAAATTTTCGGCCAGGCGTCAGACTTAGAAAAAATTCTGGCCAGCATGGGACTTTGAAAAAATTCTGGCCAGCATGGGACTTTGAAAATTTTCAGCCAGGAGTCAGACTTAGAAAAAATTCTGCCCAGCATGGGACTTTGAAAATTTTCAGCCAGGCATCAGACTTAGAAAAAATTCTGGCCAGCATGGGACTTTGAAAATTTTCGGCCAGGAGTCAGACTTTGAAAAAATTCTGGCCAGCATGGGACTTTGAAAATTTTCAGCCAGGCGTCAGACTTAGAAAAAATTCTGCCCAGCATGGGACTTTGAAAAAATTCTGGCCAGCATGGGACTTTGAAAATTTTCGGCCAGGAGTCAGACTTAGAAAAAATTCTGCCCAGCATGGGACTTTGAAAATTTTCAGCCAGGCATCAGACTTAGAAAAAATTCTGCCCAGCATGGGACTTTGAAAAAATTCTGGCCAGCATGGGACTTTGAAAATTTTCGGCCAGGAGTCAGACTTTGAAAAAATTCTGGCCAGCATGGGACTTTGAAAATTTTCGGCCAGGCGTCAGACTTAGAAAAAATTCTGGCCAGCATGGGACTTTGAAAAAATTCTGGCCAGCATGGGACTTTGAAAATTTTCAGCCAGGCGTCAGACTTAGAAAAAATTCTGCCCAGCATGGGACTTTGAAAATTTTCAGCCAGGCATCAGACTTAGAAAAAATTCTGGCCAGCATGGGACTTTGAAAATTTTCAGCCAGGCATCAGACTTAGAAAAAATTCTGGCCAGCATGGGACTTTGAAAAAATTCTGGCCAGCATGGGACTTTGAAAATTTTCGGCCAGGAGTCAGACTTTGAAAAAATTCTGGCCAGCATGGGACTTTGAAAAAATTCTGGCCAGCATGGGACTTTGAAAATTTTCAGCCAGGCGTCAGACTTTGAAAAAATTCTGGCCAGCATGGGACTTTGAAAATTTTCAGCCAGGAGTCAGACTTAGAAAAAATTCTGGCCAGCATGGGACTTTGAAAAAATTCTGGCCAGCATGGGACTTAGAAAAAATTCTGGCCAGCATGGGACTTTGAAAAAATTCTGGCCAGCATGGGACTTTGAAAATTTTCAGCCAGGCGTCAGACTTTGAAAAAATTCTGGCCAGCATGGGACTTTGAAAATTTTCAGCCAGGAGTCAGACTTAGAAAAAAATCTGCCCAGCATGGGACTTTGAAAATTTTCAGCCAGGCATCAGACTTAGAAAAAATTCTGCCCAGCATGGGACTTTGAAAAAATTCTGGCCAGCATGGGACTTTGAAAATTTTCGGCCAGGAGTCAGACTTAGAAAAAATTCTGGCCAGCATGGGACTTTGAAAAAATTCTGGCCAGCATGGGACTTTGAAAATTTTCAGCCAGGCGTCAGACTTAGAAAAAATTCTGGCCAGCATGGGACTTTGAAAATTTTCAGCCAGGCGTCAGACTTAGAAAAAATTCTGCCCAGCATGGGACTTTGAAAAAATTCTGGCCAGCATGGGACTTTGAAAATTTTCGGCCAGGAGTCAGACTTTGAAAAAATTCTGGCCAGCATGGGACTTTGAAAATTTTCAGCCAGGCGTCAGACTTAGAAAAAATTCTGGCCAGCATGGGACTTTGAAAAAATTCTGGCCAGCATGGGACTTTGAAAATTTTCAGCCAGGCGTCAGACTTAGAAAAAATTCTGGCCAGCATGGGACTTTGAAAATTTTCAGCCAGGCGTCAGACTTAGAAAAAATTCTGCCCAGCATGGGACTTTGAAAATTTTCAGCCAGGCATCAGACTTAGAAAAAATTCTGGCCAGCATGGGACTTTGAAAAAATTCTGGCCAGCATGGGACTTTGAAAATTTTCAGCCAGGCGTCAGACTTTGAAAAAATTCTGGCCAGCATGGGACTTTGAAAATTTTCAGCCAGGAGTCAGACTTAGAAAAAATTCTGCCCAGCATGGGACTTTGAAAATTTTCAGCCAGGCATCAGACTTAGAAAAAATTCTGCCCAGCATGGGACTTTGAAAAAATTCTGGCCAGCATGGGACTTTGAAAATTTTCGGCCAGGAGTCAGACTTTGAAAAAATTCTGGCCAGCATGGGACTTTGAAAATTTTCGGCCAGGCGTCAGACTTAGAAAAAATTCTGGCCAGCATGGGACTTTGAAAAAATTCTGGCCAGCATGGGACTTTGAAAATTTTCAGCCAGGAGTCAGACTTAGAAAAAATTCTGCCCAGCATGGGACTTTGAAAATTTTCAGCCAGGCATCAGACTTAGAAAAAATTCTGGCCAGCATGGGACTTTGAAAATTTTCGGCCAGGAGTCAGACTTTGAAAAAATTCTGGCCAGCATGGGACTTTGAAAATTTTCGGCCAGGCGTCAGACTTAGAAAAAATTCTGGCCAGCATGGGAATTTGAAAATTTTCGGCAAGGCGTCAGACTTAGAAAATAATTCTGGCCAGCATGGGACTTTGAAAAAATTCTGGCCAGCATGGGACTTTGAAAAAATTCGGGCCAGCATGGGACTTTGAAAATTTTCGGCCAGGAGTCAGACTTAGAAAAAATTCTGGCCAGCATGGGACTTTGAAAAAATTCTGGCCAGCATGGGACTTTGAAAATTTTCAGCCAGGCGTCAGACTTAGAAAAAATTCTGCCCAGCATGGGACTTTGAAATTTTTCAGCCAGGCATCAGACTTAGAAAAAATTCTGGCCAGCATGGGACTTTGAAAATTTTCAGCCAGGCGTCAGACTTAGAAAAAATTCTGCCCAGCATGGGACTTTGAAAAAATTCTGGCCAGCATGTGACTTTGAAAAAATTCTGGCCAGCATGGGACTTTGAAAATTTTCAGCCAGGCATCAGACTTAGAAAAAATTCTGGCCAGCATGGGACTTTGAAAATTTTCGGCCAGGAGTCAGACTTAGAAAAAATTCTGGCCAGCATGGCTTTGAAAAAATTCGGGCCAGCATGGGACTTTGAAAAAATTCGGGCCAGCATGGGACTTTGAAAATTTTCGGCCAGGAGTCAGACTTAGAAAAAATTCTGGCCAGCATGGGACTTTGAAAAAATTCTGGCCAGCATGGGACTTTGAAAATTTTCAGCCAGGCGTCAGACTTAGAAAAAATTCTGCCCAGCATGGGACTTTGAAAATTTTCAGCCAGGCATCAGACTTAGAAAAAATTCTGGCCAGCATGGGACTTTGAAAATTTTCAGCCAGGAGTCAGACTTAGAAAAAATTCTGCCCAGCATGGGACTTTGAAAATTTTCAGCCAGGCATCAGACTTAGAAAAAATTCTGGCCAGCATGGGACTTTGAAAAAATTCTGGCCAGCATGGGACTTTGAAAATTTTCGGCCAGGAGTCAGACTTTGAAAAAATTCTGGCCAGCATGGGACTTTGAAAAAATTCTGGCCAGCATGGGACTTTGAAAATTTTCAGCCAGGCGTCAGACTTTGAAAAAATTCTGGCCAGCATGGGACTTTGAAAATTTTCAGCCAGGAGTCAGACTTAGAAAAAATTCTGGCCAGCATGGGACTTTGAAAAAATTCTGGCCAGCATGGGACTTAGAAAAAATTCTGGCCAGCATGGGACTTTGAAAAAATTCTGGCCAGCATGGGACTTTGAAAATTTTCAGCCAGGCGTCAGACTTTGAAAAAATTCTGGCCAGCATGGGAATTTGAAAATTTTCAGCCAGGCGTCAGACTTAGAAAAAATTCTGCCCAGCATGGGACTTTGAAAATTTTCAGCCAGGCATCAGACTTAGAAAAAATTCTGGCCAGCATGGGACTTTGAAAATTTTCGGCCAGGAGTCAGACTTTGAAAAAATTCTGGGACTTTGAAAATTTTCAGCCAGGCGTCAGACTTAGAAAAAATTCGGGCCAGCATGGGACTTTGAAAATTTTCGGCCAGGAGTCAGACTTAGAAAAAATTCTGGCCAGCATGGGACTTTGAAAAAATTCTGGCCAGCATGGGACTTTGAAAAAATTCGGGCCAGCATGGGACTTTGAAAATTTTCGGCCAGGAGTCAGACTTAGAAAAAATTCTGGCCAGCATGGGACTTTGAAAAAATTCTGGCCAGCATGGGACTTTGAAAATTTTCAGCCAGGCGTCAGACTTAGAAAAAATTCTGCCCAGCATGGGACTTTGAAAATTTTCAGCCAGGCATCAGACTTAGAAAAAATTCTGGCCAGCATGGGACTTTGAAAATTTTCAGCCAGGAGTCAGACTTAGAAAAAATTCTGCCCAGCATGGGACTTTGAAAATTTTCGGCCAGGAGTCAGACTTTGAAAAAATTCTGGGACTTTGAAAATTTTCAGCCAGGCGTCAGACTTAGAAAAAATTCGGGCCAGCATGGGACTTTGAAAATTTTCGGCCAGGAGTCAGACTTAGAAAAAATTCTGGCCAGCATGGGACTTTGAAAAAATTCTGGCCAGCATGGGACTTTGAAAAAATTCGGGCCAGCATGGGACTTTGAAAATTTTCGGCCAGGAGTCAGACTTAGAAAAAATTCTGGCCAGCATGGGACTTTGAAAAAATTCTGGCCAGCATGGGACTTTGAAAATTTTCAGCCAGGCGTCAGACTTATAAAAAATTCTGCCCAGCATGGGACTTTGAAAATTTTCAGCCAGGCATCAGACTTAGAAAAAATTCTGGCCAGCATGGGACTTTGAAAAAATTCTGGCCAGCATGGGACTTTGAAAATTTTCGGCCAGGAGTCAGACTTTGAAAAAATTCTGGCCAGCATGGGACTTTGAAAAAATTCTGGCCAGCATGGGACTTTGAAAATTTTCAGCCAGGCGTCAGACTTTGAAAAAATTCTGCCCAGCATGGGACTTTGAAAATTTTCAGCCAGGCATCAGACTTAGAAAAAATTCTGGCCAGCATGGGACTTTGAAAATTTTCAGCCAGGAGTCAGACTTAGAAAAAATTCTGCCCAGCATGGGACTTTGAAAATTTTCAGCCAGGCATCAGACTTAGAAAAAATTCTGGCCAGCATGGGACTTTGAAAAAATTCTGGCCAGCATGGGACTTTGAAAATTTTCGGCCAGGAGTCAGACTTTGAAAAAATTCTGGCCAGCATGGGACTTTGAAAAAATTCTGGCCAGCATGGGACTTTGAAAATTTTCAGCCAGGCGTCAGACTTTGAAAAAATTCTGGCCAGCATGGGACTTTGAAAATTTTCAGCCAGGAGTCAGACTTAGAAAAAATTCTGGCCAGCATGGGACTTTGAAAAAATTCTGGCCAGCATGGGACTTAGAAAAAATTCTGGCCAGCATGGGACTTTGAAAAAATTCTGGCCAGCATGGGACTTTGAAAATTTTCAGCCAGGCGTCAGACTTTGAAAAAATTCTGGCCAGCATGGGACTTTGAAAATTTTCAGCCAGGTGTCAGACTTAGAAAAAAATCTGCCCAGCATGGGACTTTGAAAATTTTCAGCCAGGCATCAGACTTAGAAAAAATTCTGCCCAGCATGGGACTTTGAAAAAATTCTGGCCAGCATGGGACTTTGAAAATTTTCGGCCAGGAGTCAGACTTAGAAAAAATTCTGGCCAGCATGGGACTTTGAAAAAATTCTGGCCAGCATGGGACTTTGAAAATTTTCAGCCAGGCGTCAGACTTCGAAAAAATTCTGGCCAGCATGGGACTTTGAAAATTTTCAGCCAGGCGTCAGACTTAGAAAAAATTCTGCCCAGCATGGGACTTTGAAAAAATTCTGGCCAGCATGGGACTTTGAAAATTTTCGGCCAGGAGTCAGACTTTGAAAAAATTCTGGCCAGCATGGGACTTTGAAAATTTTCAGCCAGGCGTCAGACTTAGAAAAAATTCTGGCCAGCATGGGACTTTGAAAAAATTCTGGCCAGCATGGGACTTTGAAAATTTTCAGCCAGGCGTCAGACTTAGAAAAAATTCTGGCCAGCATGGGACTTTGAAAATTTTCAGCCAGGCGTCAGACTTAGAAAAAATTCTGCCCAGCATGGGACTTTGAAAATTTTCAGCCAGGCATCAGACTTAGAAAAAATTCTGGCCAGCATGGGACTTTGAAAAAATTCTGGCCAGCATGGGACTTTGAAAATTTTCAGCCAGGCGTCAGACTTTGAAAAAATTCTGGCCAGCATGGGACTTTGAAAATTTTCAGCCAGGAGTCAGACTTAGAAAAAATTCTGCCCAGCATGGGACTTTGAAAATTTTCAGCCAGGCATCAGACTTAGAAAAAATTCTGCCCAGCATGGGACTTTGAAAAAATTCTGGCCAGCATGGGACTTTGAAAATTTTCGGCCAGGAGTCAGACTTTGAAAAAATTCTGGCCAGCATGGGACTTTGAAAATTTTCGGCCAGGCGTCAGACTTAGAAAAAATTCTGGCCAGCATGGGACTTTGAAAAAATTCTGGCCAGCATGGGACTTTGAAAATTTTCAGCCAGGAGTCAGACTTAGAAAAAATTCTGCCCAGCATGGGACTTTGAAAATTTTCAGCCAGGCATCAGACTTAGAAAAAATTCTGGCCAGCATGGGACTTTGAAAATTTTCGGCCAGGAGTCAGACTTTGAAAAAATTCTGGCCAGCATGGGACTTTGAAAATTTTCAGCCAGGCGTCAGACTTAGAAAAAATTCTGCCCAGCATGGGACTTTGAAAAAATTCTGGCCAGCATGGGACTTTGAAAATTTTCGGCCAGGAGTCAGACTTAGAAAAAATTCTGCCCAGCATGGGACTTTGAAAATTTTCAGCCAGGCATCAGACTTAGAAAAAATTCTGCCCAGCATGGGACTTTGAAAAAATTCTGGCCAGCATGGGACTTTGAAAATTTTCGGCCAGGAGTCAGACTTTGAAAAAATTCTGGCCAGCATGGGACTTTGAAAATTTTCGGCCAGGCGTCAGACTTAGAAAAAATTCTGGCCAGCATGGGACTTTGAAAAAATTCTGGCCAGCATGGGACTTTGAAAATTTTCAGCCAGGCGTCAGACTTAGAAAAAATTCTGCCCAGCATGGGACTTTGAAAATTTTCAGCCAGGCATCAGACTTAGAAAAAATTCTGGCCAGCATGGGACTTTGAAAATTTTCAGCCAGGCATCAGACTTAGAAAAAATTCTGGCCAGCATGGGACTTTGAAAAAATTCTGGCCAGCATGGGACTTTGAAAATTTTCGGCCAGGAGTCAGACTTTGAAAAAATTCTGGCCAGCATGGGACTTTGAAAAAATTCTGGCCAGCATGGGACTTTGAAAATTTTCAGCCAGGCGTCAGACTTTGAAAAAATTCTGGCCAGCATGGGACTTTGAAAATTTTCAGCCAGGAGTCAGACTTAGAAAAAATTCTGGCCAGCATGGGACTTTGAAAAAATTCTGGCCAGCATGGGACTTAGAAAAAATTCTGGCCAGCATGGGACTTTGAAAAAATTCTGGCCAGCATGGGACTTTGAAAATTTTCAGCCAGGCGTCAGACTTTGAAAAAATTCTGGCCAGCATGGGACTTTGAAAATTTTCAGCCAGGAGTCAGACTTAGAAAAAAATCTGCCCAGCATGGGACTTTGAAAATTTTCAGCCAGGCATCAGACTTAGAAAAAATTCTGCCCAGCATGGGACTTTGAAAAAATTCTGGCCAGCATGGGACTTTGAAAATTTTCGGCCAGGAGTCAGACTTAGAAAAAATTCTGGCCAGCATGGGACTTTGAAAAAATTCTGGCCAGCATGGGACTTTGAAAATTTTCAGCCAGGCGTCAGACTTAGAAAAAATTCTGGCCAGCATGGGACTTTGAAAATTTTCAGCCAGGCGTCAGACTTAGAAAAAATTCTGCCCAGCATGGGACTTTGAAAAAATTCTGGCCAGCATGGGACTTTGAAAATTTTCGGCCAGGAGTCAGACTTTGAAAAAATTCTGGCCAGCATGGGACTTTGAAAATTTTCAGCCAGGCGTCAGACTTAGAAAAAATTCTGGCCAGCATGGGACTTTGAAAAAATTCTGGCCAGCATGGGACTTTGAAAATTTTCAGCCAGGCGTCAGACTTAGAAAAAATTCTGGCCAGCATGGGACTTTGAAAATTTTCAGCCAGGCGTCAGACTTAGAAAAAATTCTGCCCAGCATGGGACTTTGAAAATTTTCAGCCAGGCATCAGACTTAGAAAAAATTCTGGCCAGCATGGGACTTTGAAAAAATTCTGGCCAGCATGGGACTTTGAAAATTTTCAGCCAGGCGTCAGACTTTGAAAAAATTCTGGCCAGCATGGGACTTTGAAAATTTTCAGCCAGGAGTCAGACTTAGAAAAAATTCTGCCCAGCATGGGACTTTGAAAATTTTCAGCCAGGCATCAGACTTAGAAAAAATTCTGGCCAGCATGGGACTTTGAAAAAATTCTGGCCAGCATGGGACTTTGAAAATTTTCAGCCAGGCGTCAGACTTTGAAAAAATTCTGGCCAGCATGGGACTTTGAAAATTTTCAGCCAGGAGTCAGACTTAGAAAAAATTCTGGCCAGCATGGGACTTTGAAAATTTTCGGCCAGGAGTCAGACTTTGAAAAAATTCTGGCCAGCATGGGACTTTGAAAATTTTCGGCCAGGCGTCAGACTTAGAAAAAATTCTGGCCAGCATGGGACTTTGAAAAAATTCTGGCCAGCATGGGACTTTGAAAATTTTCAGCCAGGAGTCAGACTTAGAAAAAATTCTGCCCAGCATGGGACTTTGAAAATTTTCAGCCAGGCATCAGACTTAGAAAAAATTCTGGCCAGCATGGGACTTTGAAAATTTTCGGCCAGGAGTCAGACTTTGAAAAAATTCTGGCCAGCATGGGACTTTGAAAATTTTCGGCCAGGCGTCAGACTTAGAAAAAATTCTGGCCAGCATGGGAATTTGAAAATTTTCGGCAAGGCGTCAGACTTAGAAAATAATTCTGGCCAGCATGGGACTTTGAAAAAATTCTGGCCAGCATGGGACTTTGAAAAAATTCGGGCCAGCATGGGACTTTGAAAATTTTCGGCCAGGAGTCAGACTTAGAAAAAATTCTGGCCAGCATGGGACTTTGAAAAAATTCTGGCCAGCATGGGACTTTGAAAATTTTCAGCCAGGCGTCAGACTTAGAAAAAATTCTGCCCAGCATGGGACTTTGAAATTTTTCAGCCAGGCATCAGACTTAGAAAAAATTCTGGCCAGCATGGGACTTTGAAAATTTTCAGCCAGGCGTCAGACTTAGAAAAAATTCTGCCCAGCATGGGACTTTGAAAAAATTCTGGCCAGCATGTGACTTTGAAAAAATTCTGGCCAGCATGGGACTTTGAAAATTTTCAGCCAGGCATCAGACTTAGAAAAAATTCTGGCCAGCATGGGACTTTGAAAATTTTCGGCCAGGAGTCAGACTTAGAAAAAATTCTGGCCAGCATGGCTTTGAAAAAATTCGGGCCAGCATGGGACTTTGAAAAAATTCGGGCCAGCATGGGACTTTGAAAATTTTCGGCCAGGAGTCAGACTTAGAAAAAATTCTGGCCAGCATGGGACTTTGAAAAAATTCTGGCCAGCATGGGACTTTGAAAATTTTCAGCCAGGCGTCAGACTTAGAAAAAATTCTGCCCAGCATGGGACTTTGAAAATTTTCAGCCAGGCATCAGACTTAGAAAAAATTCTGGCCAGCATGGGACTTTGAAAATTTTCAGCCAGGAGTCAGACTTAGAAAAAATTCTGCCCAGCATGGGACTTTGAAAATTTTCAGCCAGGCATCAGACTTAGAAAAAATTCTGGCCAGCATGGGACTTTGAAAAAATTCTGGCCAGCATGGGACTTTGAAAATTTTCGGCCAGGAGTCAGACTTTGAAAAAATTCTGGCCAGCATGGGACTTTGAAAAAATTCTGGCCAGCATGGGACTTTGAAAATTTTCAGCCAGGCGTCAGACTTTGAAAAAATTCTGGCCAGCATGGGACTTTGAAAATTTTCAGCCAGGAGTCAGACTTAGAAAAAATTCTGGCCAGCATGGGACTTTGAAAAAATTCTGGCCAGCATGGGACTTAGAAAAAATTCTGGCCAGCATGGGACTTTGAAAAAATTCTGGCCAGCATGGGACTTTGAAAATTTTCAGCCAGGCGTCAGACTTTGAAAAAATTCTGGCCAGCATGGGAATTTGAAAATTTTCAGCCAGGCGTCAGACTTAGAAAAAATTCTGCCCAGCATGGGACTTTGAAAATTTTCAGCCAGGCATCAGACTTAGAAAAAATTCTGGCCAGCATGGGACTTTGAAAATTTTCGGCCAGGAGTCAGACTTTGAAAAAATTCTGGGACTTTGAAAATTTTCAGCCAGGCGTCAGACTTAGAAAAAATTCGGGCCAGCATGGGACTTTGAAAATTTTCGGCCAGGAGTCAGACTTAGAAAAAATTCTGGCCAGCATGGGACTTTGAAAAAATTCTGGCCAGCATGGGACTTTGAAAAAATTCGGGCCAGCATGGGACTTTGAAAATTTTCGGCCAGGAGTCAGACTTAGAAAAAATTCTGGCCAGCATGGGACTTTGAAAAAATTCTGGCCAGCATGGGACTTTGAAAATTTTCAGCCAGGCGTCAGACTTAGAAAAAATTCTGCCCAGCATGGGACTTTGAAAATTTTCAGCCAGGCATCAGACTTAGAAAAAATTCTGGCCAGCATGGGACTTTGAAAATTTTCAGCCAGGAGTCAGACTTAGAAAAAATTCTGCCCAGCATGGGACTTTGAAAATTTTCGGCCAGGAGTCAGACTTTGAAAAAATTCTGGGACTTTGAAAATTTTCAGCCAGGCGTCAGACTTAGAAAAAATTCGGGCCAGCATGGGACTTTGAAAATTTTCGGCCAGGAGTCAGACTTAGAAAAAATTCTGGCCAGCATGGGACTTTGAAAAAATTCTGGCCAGCATGGGACTTTGAAAAAATTCGGGCCAGCATGGGACTTTGAAAATTTTCGGCCAGGAGTCAGACTTAGAAAAAATTCTGGCCAGCATGGGACTTTGAAAAAATTCTGGCCAGCATGGGACTTTGAAAATTTTCAGCCAGGCGTCAGACTTATAAAAAATTCTGCCCAGCATGGGACTTTGAAAATTTTCAGCCAGGCATCAGACTTAGAAAAAATTCTGGCCAGCATGGGACTTTGAAAAAATTCTGGCCAGCATGGGACTTTGAAAATTTTCGGCCAGGAGTCAGACTTTGAAAAAATTCTGGCCAGCATGGGACTTTGAAAAAATTCTGGCCAGCATGGGACTTTGAAAATTTTCAGCCAGGCGTCAGACTTTGAAAAAATTCTGCCCAGCATGGGACTTTATAAAAATTCTGGCCAGCATGGGACTTTGAAAAAATTCTGGCCAGCATGGGACTTTGAAAAAATTCTGGCCAGCATGGGACTTTGAAAATTTTCAGCCAGGCGTCAGACTTAGAAAAAATTCTGGCCAGCATGGGACTTTGAAAATTTTCAGCCAGGCGTCAGACTTAGAAAAAATTCTGGCCAGCATGGGACTTTGAAAAAATTCTGGCCAGCATGGGACTTTGAAAATTTTCAGCCAGGCGTCAGACTTAGAAAAAATTCTGGCCAGCATGGGACTTTGAAAATTTTCAGCCAGGCGTCAGACTTAGAAAAAATTCTGCCCAGCATGGGACTTTGAGAATTTTCAGCCAGGCATCAGACTTAGAAAAAATTCTGGCCAGCATGGGACTTTGAAAAAATTCTGGCCAGCATGGGACTTTGAAAATTTTCAGCCAGGCGTCAGACTTTGAAAAAATTCTGGCCAGCATGGGACTTTGAAAATTTTCAGCCAGGAGTCAGACTTAGAAAAAATTCTGCCCAGCATGGGACTTTGAAAAAATTCTGGCCAGCATGGGACTTTGAAAATTTTCGGCCAGGAGTCAGACTTTGAAAAAATTCTGGCCAGCATGGGACTTTGAAAAAATTCTGGCCAGCATGGGACTTTGAAAATTTTCAGCCAGGCGTCAGACTTTGAAAAAATTCTGGCCAGCATGGGACTTTGAAAATTTTCAGCCAGGAGTCAGACTTAGAAAAAATTCTGCCCAGCATGGGACTTTGAAAATTTTCAGCCAGGCATCAGACTTAGAAAAAATTCTGGCCAGCATGGGACTTTGAAAAAATTCTGGCCAGCATGGGACTTTGAAAATTTTCAGCCAGGCGTCAGACTTAGAAAAAATTCTGGCCAGCATGGGACTTTGAAAATTTTCAGCCAGGCGTCAGACTTAGAAAAAATTCTGCCCAGCATGGGACTTTGAAAAAATTCTGGCCAGCATGGGACTTTGAAAATTTTCGGCCAGGAGTCAGACTTTGAAAAAATTCTGGCCAGCATGGGACTTTGAAAATTTTCAGCCAGGCGTCAGACTTAGAAAAAATTCTGGCCAGCATGGGACTTTGAAAAAATTCTGGCCAGCATGGGACTTTGAAAATTTTCAGCCAGGCGTCAGACTTAGAAAAAATTCTGGCCAGCATGGGACTTTGAAATTTTCAGCCAGGCGTCAGACTTAGAAAAAATTCTGCCCAGCATGGGACTTTGAAAATTTTCAGCCAGGCATCAGACTTAGAAAAAATTCTGGCCAGCATGGGACTTTGAAAAAATTCTGGCCAGCATGGGACTTTGAAAATTTTCAGCCAGGCGTCAGACTTTGAAAAAATTCTGGCCAGCATGGGACTTTGAAAATTTTCAGCCAGGAGTCAGACTTAGAAAAAATTCTGCCCAGCATGGGACTTTGAAAATTTTCAGCCAGGCATCAGACTTAGAAAAAATTCTGCCCAGCATGGGACTTTGAAAAAATTCTGGCCAGCATGGGACTTTGAAAATTTTCGGCCAGGAGTCAGACTTTGAAAAAATTCTGGCCAGCATGGGACTTTGAAAATTTTCGGCCAGGCGTCAGACTTAGAAAAAATTCTGGCCAGCATGGGACTTTGAAAAAATTCTGGCCAGCATGGGACTTTGAAAATTTTCAGCCAGGCGTCAGACTTAGAAAAAATTCTGCCCAGCATGGGACTTTGAAAATTTTCAGCCAGGCATCAGACTTAGAAAAAATTCTGGCCAGCATGGGACTTTGAAAATTTTCAGCCAGGAGTCAGACTTAGAAAAAATTCTGGCCAGCATGGGACTTTGAAAAAATTCTGGCCAGCATGGGACTTTGAAAATTTTCGGCCAGGAGTCAGACTTTGAAAAAATTCTGGCCAGCATGGGACTTTGAAAAAATTCTGGCCAGCATGGGACTTTGAAAATTTTCAGCCAGGCGTCAGACTTTGAAAAAATTCTGGCCAGCATGGGACTTTGAAAATTTTCAGCCAGGAGTCAGACTTAGAAAAAATTCTGGCCAGCATGGGACTTTGAAAAAATTCTGGCCAGCATGGGACTTAGAAAAAATTCTGGCCAGCATGGGACTTTGAAAAAATTCTGGCCAGCATGGGACTTTGAAAATTTTCAGCCAGGCGTCAGACTTTGAAAAAATTCTGGCCAGCATGGGACTTTGAAAATTTTCAGCCAGGCATCAGACTTAGAAAAAATTCTGCCCAGCATGGGACTTTGAAAAAATTCTGGCCAGCATGGGACTTTGAAAATTTTCGGCCAGGAGTCAGACTTAGAAAAAATTCTGGCCAGCATGGGACTTTGAAAAAATTCTGGCCAACATGGGACTTTGAAAATTTTCAGCCAGGCGTCAGACTTAGAAAAAATTCTGGCCAGCATGGGACTTTGAAAATTTTCAGCCAGGCGTCAGACTTAGAAAAAATTCTGCCAGCATGGGACTTTGAAAAAATTCTGGCCAGCATGGGACTTTGAAAATTTTCGGCCAGGAGTCAGACTTTGAAAAAATTCTGGCCAGCATGGGACTTTGAAAATTTTCAGCCAGGCGTCAGACTTAGAAAAAATTCTGGCCAGCATGGGACTTTGAAAAAATTCTGGCCAGCATGGGACTTTGAAAATTTTCAGCCAGGCGTCAGACTTAGAAAAAATTCTGGCCAGCATGGGACTTTGAAAATTTTCAGCCAGGCGTCAGACTTAGAAAAAATTCTGCCCAGCATGGGACTTTGAAAATTTTCAGCCAGGCATCAGACTTAGAAAAAATTCTGGCCAGCATGGGACTTTGAAAAAATTCTGGCCAGCATGGGACTTTGAAAATTTTCAGCCAGGCGTCAGACTTTGAAAAAATTCTGGCCAGCATGGGACTTTGAAAATTTTCAGCCAGGAGTCAGACTTAGAAAAAATTCTGCCCAGCATGGGACTTTGAAAATTTTCAGCCAGGCATCAGACTTAGAAAAAATTCTGCCAGCATGGGACTTTGAAAAAATTCTGGCCAGCATGGGACTTTGAAAATTTTCGGCCAGGAGTCAGACTTTGAAAAAATTCTGGCCAGCATGGGACTTTGAAAATTTTCGGCCAGGCGTCAGACTTAGAAAAAATTCTGGCCAGCATGGGACTTTGAAAAAATTCTGGCCAGCATGGGACTTTGAAAATTTTCAGCCAGGAGTCAGACTTAGAAAAAATTCTGCCCAGCATGGGACTTTGAAAATTTTCAGCCAGGCATCAGACTTAGAAAAAATTCTGGCCAGCATGGGACTTTGAAAATTTTCAGCCAGGCATCAGACTTAGAAAAAATTCTGCCCAGCATGGGACTTTGAAAAAATTCTGGCCAGCATGGGACTTTGAAAATTTTCGGCCAGGAGTCAGACTTTGAAAAAATTCTGGCCAGCATGGGACTTTGAAAATTTTCGGCCAGGCGTCAGACTTAGAAAAAATTCTGGCCAGCATGGGACTTTGAAAAAATTCTGGCCAGCATGGGACTTTGAAAATTTTCAGCCAGGCGTCAGACTTAGAAAAAATTCTGCCCAGCATGGGACTTTGAAAATTTTCAGCCAGGCATCAGACTTAGAAAAAATTCTGGCCAGCATGGGACTTTGAAAATTTCAGCCAGGAGTCAGACTTAGAAAAAATTCTGCCCAGCATGGGACTTTGAAAATTTTCAGCCAGGCATCAGACTTAGAAAAAATTCTGGCCAGCATGGGACTTTGAAAAAATTCTGGCCAGCATGGGACTTTGAAAATTTTCGGCCAGGAGTCAGACTTTGAAAAAATTCTGGCCAGCATGGGACTTTGAAAAAATTCTGGCCAGCATGGGACTTTGAAAATTTTCAGCCAGGCGTCAGACTTTGAAAAAATTCTGGCCAGCATGGGACTTTGAAAATTTTCAGCCAGGAGTCAGACTTAGAAAAAATTCTGGCCAGCATGGGACTTTGAAAAAATTCTGGCCAGCATGGGACTTAGAAAAAATTCTGGCCAGCATGGGACTTTGAAAAAATTCTGGCCAGCATGGGACTTTGAAAATTTTCAGCCAGGCGTCAGACTTTGAAAAAATTCTGGCCAGCATGGGACTTTGAAAATTTTCAGCCAGGAGTCAGACTTAGAAAAAAATCTGCCCAGCATGGGACTTTGAAAATTTTCAGCCAGGCATCAGACTTAGAAAAAATTCTGCCCAGCATGGGACTTTGAAAAAATTCTGGCCAGCATGGGACTTTGAAAATTTTCGGCCAGGAGTCAGACTTAGAAAAAATTCTGGCCAGCATGGGACTTTGAAAAATTCTGGCCAGCATGGGACTTTGAAAATTTCAGCCAGGCGTCAGACTTAGAAAAAATTCTGGCCAGCATGGGACTTTGAAAATTTTCAGCCAGGCGTCAGACTTAGAAAAAATTCTGCCCAGCATGGGACTTTGAAAAAATTCTGGCCAGCATGGGACTTTGAAAATTTTCGGCCAGGAGTCAGACTTGAAAAAATTCTGGCCAGCATGGGACTTT
>NW_027520481.1:0-46725 GCF_051991245.1 Festucalex cinctus
TGAATGTGTCAAAATCTTAAAAATTAACAGGTGCCCAAGCAATTTCATGCTAGAATCATCATCCGGATGCCAAAATACAGCAAAAGATTTGAGTGCACAACGTTTGGCTTAGGTTTGACAGCCATAATCACCTTTTTATTGCTTTAAATGCGTTTTTAGCGCATGATTGTACATTTGAGCTGAATGTGTCAAAATCTTAAAAATTAACAGGTGCCCAAGCAATTTCATGCTAGAATCATCATCCGGATGCCAAAATAAACTAAATACAGCAAAAGATTTGAGTGCACAACGTTTGGTTTAGATTTGACAGCCATAATCAGCAATTGTGTACATTTGAGCTGAATGTGTCAAAATCTTAAACATTAACAGGTGCCCAATCAATTTCATGCTAGAATCATCATCCGGATGCCAAAATAAACTAAATACAGCAAAAGATTTGAGTGCACAACGTTTGGTTTAGGTTTGACAGCCATAATCACCTTTTTATTGCTTTAAATGCGTTTTTAGCGCATGATTGTACATTTGAGCTGAATGTGTCAAAATCTTAAAAATTAACAGGTGCCCAAGCAATTTCATGCTAGAATCATCATCCGGATGCCAAAATAAACTAAATACAGCAAAAGATTTGAGTGCACAACGTTTGGTTTAGATTTGACAGCCATAATCAGCAATCGTGTACATTTGAGCTGAATGTGTCAAAATCTTAAAAATTAACAGGTGCCCAAGCAATTTCATGCTAGAATCATCATCCGGATGCCAAAATAAACTAAATACAGCAAAAGATTTGAGTGCACAACGTTTGGTTTAGGTTTGACAGCCATAATCACCTTTTTATTGCTTTAAATGCGTTTTTAGCGCATGATTGTACATTTGAGCTGAATGTGTCAAAATCTTAAAAATTAACAGGTGCCCAAGCAATTTCATGCTAGAATCATCATCCGGATGCCAAAATAAACTAAATACAGCAAAAGATTTGAGTGCACAACGTTTGGTTTAGATTTGACAGCCATAATCAGCAATTGTGTACATTTGAGCTGAATGTGTCAAAATCTTAAAAATTAACAGGTGCCCAAGCAATTTCATGCTAGAATCATCATCCGGATGCCAAAATAAACTAAATACAGCAAAAGATTTGAGTGCACAACGTTTGGTTTAGGTTTGACAGCCATAATCACCTTTTTATTGCTTTAAATGCGTTTTTAGCGCATGATTGTACATTTGAGCTGAATGTGTCAAAATCTTAAAAATTAACAGGTGCCCAAGCAATTTCATGCTAGAATCATCATCCGGATGCCAAAATAAACTAAATACAGCAAAAGATTTGAGTGCACAACGTTTGGTTTAGATTTGACAGCCATAATCAGCAATTGTGTACATTTGAGCTGAATGTGTCAAAATCTTAAAAATTAACAGGTGCCCAAGCAATTTCATGCTAGAATCATCATCCGGATGCCAAAATAAACTAAATACAGCAAAAGATTTGAGTGCACAACGTTTGGTTTAGGTTTGACAGCCATAATCACCTTTTTATTGCTTTAAATGCGTTTTTAGCGCATGATTGTACATTTGAGCTGAATGTGTCAAAATCTTAAAAATTAACAGGTGCCCAAGCAATTTCATGCTAGAATCATCATCCGGATGCCAAAATAAACGAAATACAGCAAAAGATTTGAGTGCACAACGTTTGGTTTAGATTTGACAGCCATAATCAGCAATTGTGTACATTTGAGCTGAATGTGTCAAAATCTTAAAAATTAACAGGTGCCCAAGCAATTTCATGCTAGAATCATCATCCGGATGCCAAAATAAACTAAATACAGCAAAAGATTTGAGTGAACAACGTTTGGTTTAGGTTTGACAGCCATAATCACCTTTTTATTGCTTTAAATGCGTTTTTAGCGCATGATTGTACATTTGAGCTGAATGTGTCAAAATCTTAAAAATTAACAGGTGCCCAAGCAATTTCATGCTAGAATCATCATCCGGATGCCAAAATAAACTAAATACAGCAAAAGATTTGAGTGCACAACGTTTGGTTTAGATTTGACAGCCATAATCAGCAATCGTGTACATTTGAGCTGAATGTGTCAAAATCTTAAAAATTAACAGGTGCCCAAGCAATTTCATGCTAGAATCATCATCCGGATGCCAAAATAAACTAAATACAGCAAAAGATTTGAGTGCACAACGTTTGGTTTAGGTTTGACAGCCATAATCACCTTTTTATTGCTTTAAATGCGTTTTTAGCGCATGATTGTACATTTGAGCTGAATGTGTCAAAATCTTAAAAATTAACAGGTGCCCAAGCAATTTCATGCTAGAATCATCATCCGGATGCCAAAATAAACTAAATACAGCAAAAGATTTGAGTGCACAACGTTTGGTTTAGATTTGACAGCCATAATCAGCAATTGTGTACATTTGAGCTGAATGTGTCAAAATCTTAAAAATTAACAGGTGCCCAAGCAATTTCATGCTAGAATCATCATCCGGATGCCAAAATAAACTAAATACAGCAAAAGATTTGAGTGCACAACGTTTGGTTTAGGTTTGACAGCCATAATCACCTTTTTATTGCTTTAAATGCGTTTTTAGCGCATGTTTGTACATTTGAGCTGAATGTGTCAAAATCTTAAAAATTAACAGGTGGCCCAAGCAATTTCATGCTAGAATCATCATCCGGATGCCAAAATAAACTAAATACAGCAAAAGATTTGAGTGCACAACGTTTGGTTTAGATTTGACAGCCATAATCAGCAATTGTGTACATTTGAGCTGAATGTGTCAAAATCTTAAAAATTAACAGGTGCCCAAGCAATTTCATGCTAGAATCATCATCCGGATGCCAAAATAAACTAAATACAGCAAAAGATTTGAGTGCACAACGTTTGGTTTAGGTTTGACAGCCATAATCACCTTTTTATTGCTTTAAATGCGTTTTTAGCGCATGATTGTACATTTGAGCTGAATGTGTCAAAATCTTAAAAATTAACAGGTGCCCAAGCAATTTCATGCTAGAATCATCATCCGGATGCCAAAATAAACTAAATACAGCAAAAGATTTGAGTGCACAACGTTTGGTTTAGATTTGACAGCCATAATCAGCAATTGTGTACATTTGAGCTGAATGTGTCAAAATCTTAAAAATTAACAGGTGCCCAAGCAATTTCATGCTAGAATCATCATCCGGATGCCAAAATACAGCAAAAGATTTGAGTGCACAACGTTTGGCTTAGGTTTGACAGCCATAATCACCTTTTTATTGCTTTAAATGCGTTTTTAGCGCATGATTGTACATTTGAGCTGAATGTGTCAAAATCTTAAAAATTAACAGGTGCCCAAGCAATTTCATGCTAGAATCATCATCCGGATGCCAAAATAAACTAAATACAGCAAAAGATTTGAGTGCACAACGTTTGGTTTAGATTTGACAGCCATAATCAGCAATTGTGTACATTTGAGCTGAATGTGTCAAAATCTTAAACATTAACAGGTGCCCAAGCAATTTCATGCTAGAATCATCATCCGGATGCCAAAATAAACTAAATACAGCAAAAGATTTGAGTGCACAACGTTTGGTT
The DNA here is from genome assembly GCF_051991245.1 of Festucalex cinctus. Lineage (NCBI taxonomy): Eukaryota > Metazoa > Chordata > Actinopteri > Syngnathiformes > Syngnathidae > Festucalex > Festucalex cinctus. Next base: position 3,582 of record NW_027520481.1, read on the forward strand.
TAGGTTTGACAGCCATAATCACCTTTTTATTGCTTTAAATGCGTTTTTAGCGCATGATTGTACATTTGAGCTGAATGTGTCAAAATCTTAAAAATTAACAGGTGCCCAAGCAATTTCATGCTAGAATCATCATCCGGATGCCAAAATAAACTAAATACAGCAAAAGATTTGAGTGCACAACGTTTGGTTTAGGTTTGACAGCCATAATCACCTTTTTATTGCTTTAAATGCGTTTTTAGCGCATGATTGTACATTTGAGCTGAATGTGTCAAAATCTTAAAAATTAACAGGTGCCCAAGCAATTTCATGCTAGAATCATCATCCGGATGCCAAAATAAACTAAATACAGCAAAAGATTTGAGTGCACAACGTTTGGTTTAGATTTGACAGCCATAATCAGCAATTGTGTACATTTGAGCTGAATGTGTCAAAATCTTAAAAATTAACAGGTGCCCAAGCAATTTCATGCTAGAATCATCATCCGGATGCCAAAATAAACTAAATACAGCAAAAGATTTGAGTGCACAACGTTTGGTTTAGGTTTGACAGCCATAATCACCTTTTTATTGCTTTAAATGCGTTTTTAGCGCATGATTGTACATTTGAGCTGAATGTGTCAAAATCTTAAAAATTAACAGGTGCCCAAGCAATTTCATGCTAGAATCATCATCCGGATGCCAAAATAAACGAAATACAGCAAAAGATTTGAGTGCACAACGTTTGGTTTAGATTTGACAGCCATAATCAGCAATTGTGTACATTTGAGCTGAATGTGTCAAAATCTTAAAAATTAACAGGTGCCCAAGCAATTTCATGCTAGAATCATCATCCGGATGCCAAAATAAACTAAATACAGCAAAAGATTTGAGTGCACAACGTTTGGTTTAGGTTTGACAGCCATAATCACCTTTTTATTGCTTTAAATGCGTTTTTAGCGCATGATTGTACATTTGAGCTGAATGTGTCAAAATCTTAAAAATTAACAGGTGCCCAAGCAATTTCATGCTAGAATCATCATCCGGATGCCAAAATAAACGAAATACAGCAAAAGATTTGAGTGCACAACGTTTGGTTTAGATTTGACAGCCATAATCAGCAATTGTGTACATTTGAGCTGAATGTGTCAAAATCTTAAAAATTAACAGGTGCCCAAGCAATTTCATGCTAGAATCATCATCCGGATGCCAAAATAAACTAAATACAGCAAAAGATTTGAGTGAACAACGTTTGGTTTAGGTTTGACAGCCATAATCACCTTTTTATTGCTTTAAATGCGTTTTTAGCGCATGATTGTACATTTGAGCTGAATGTGTCAAAATCTTAAAAATTAACAGGTGCCCAAGCAATTTCATGCTAGAATCATCATCCGGATGCCAAAATAAACTAAATACAGCAAAAGATTTGAGTGCACAACGTTTGGTTTAGATTTGACAGCCATAATCAGCAATCGTGTACATTTGAGCTGAATGTGTCAAAATCTTAAAAATTAACAGGTGCCCAAGCAATTTCATGCTAGAATCATCATCCGGATGCCAAAATAAACTAAATACAGCAAAAGATTTGAGTGCACAACGTTTGGTTTAGGTTTGACAGCCATAATCACCTTTTTATTGCTTTAAATGCGTTTTTAGCGCATGATTGTACATTTGAGCTGAATGTGTCAAAATCTTAAAAATTAACAGGTGCCCAAGCAATTTCATGCTAGAATCATCATCCGGATGCCAAAATAAACTAAATACAGCAAAAGATTTGAGTGCACAACGTTTGGTTTAGATTTGACAGCCATAATCAGCAATTGTGTACATTTGAGCTGAATGTGTCAAAATCTTAAAAATTAACAGGTGCCCAAGCAATTTCATGCTAGAATCATCATCCGGATGCCAAAATAAACTAAATACAGCAAAAGATTTGAGTGCACAACGTTTGGTTTAGGTTTGACAGCCATAATCACCTTTTTATTGCTTTAAATGCGTTTTTAGCGCATGATTGTACATTTGAGCTGAATGTGTCAAAATCTTAAAAATTAACAGGTGGCCCAAGCAATTTCATGCTAGAATCATCATCCGGATGCCAAAATAAACTAAATACAGCAAAAGATTTGAGTGCACAACGTTTGGTTTAGATTTGACAGCCATAATCAGCAATTGTGTACATTTGAGCTGAATGTGTCAAAATCTTAAAAATTAACAGGTGCCCAAGCAATTTCATGCTAGAATCATCATCCGGATGCCAAAATAAACTAAATACAGCAAAAGATTTGAGTGCACAACGTTTGGTTTAGGTTTGACAGCCATAATCACCTTTTTATTGCTTTAAATGCGTTTTTAGCGCATGATTGTACATTTGAGCTGAATGTGTCAAAATCTTAAAAATTAACAGGTGCCCAAGCAATTTCATGCTAGAATCATCATCCGGATGCCAAAATAAACTAAATACAGCAAAAGATTTGAGTGCACAACGTTTGGTTTAGATTTGACAGCCATAATCAGCAATTGTGTACATTTGAGCTGAATGTGTCAAAATCTTAAAAATTAACAGGTGCCCAAGCAATTTCATGCTAGAATCATCATCCGGATGCCAAAATAAACTAAATACAGCAAAAGATTTGAGTGCACAACGTTTGGTTTAGGTTTGACAGCCATAATCACCTTTTTATTGCTTTAAATGCGTTTTTAGCGCATGATTGTACATTTGAGCTGAATGTGTCAAAATCTTAAAAATTAACAGGTGCCCAAGCAATTTCATGCTAGAATCATCATCCGGATGCCAAAATAAACTAAATACAGCAAAAGATTTGAGTGCACAACGTTTGGTTTAGATTTGACAGCCATAATCAGCAATCGTGTACATTTGAGCTGAATGTGTCATAATCTTAAAAATTAACAGGTGCCCAAGCAATTTCATGCTAGAATCATCATCCGGATGCCAAAATAAACTAAATACAGCAAAAGATTTGAGTGCACAACGTTTGGTTTAGGTTTGACAGCCATAATCACCTTTTTATTGCTTTAAATGCGTTTTTAGCGCATGATTGTACATTTGAGCTGAATGTGTCAAAATCTTAAAAATTAACAGGTGCCCAAGCAATTTCATGCTAGAATCATCATCCGGATGCCAAAATAAACTAAATACAGCAAAAGATTTGAGTGCACAACGTTTGGTTTAGATTTGACAGCCATAATCAGCAATTGTGTACATTTGAGCTGAATGTGTCAAAATCTTAAAAATTAACAGGTGCCCAAGCAATTTCATGCTAGAATCATCATCCGGATGCCAAAATAAACTAAATACAGCAAAAGATTTGAGTGCACAACGTTTGGTTTAGGTTTGACAGCCATAATCACCTTTTTATTGCTTTAAATGCGTTTTTAGCGCATGATTGTACATTTGAGCTGAATGTGTCAAAATCTTAAAAATTAACAGGTGCCCAAGCAATTTCATGCTAGAATCATCATCCGGATGCCAAAATAAACTAAATACAGCAAAAGATTTGAGTGCACAACGTTTGGTTTAGATTTGACAGCCATAATCAGCAATTGTGTACATTTGAGCTGAATGTGTCAAAATCTTAAAAATTAACAGGTGCCCAAGCAATTTCATGCTAGAATCATCATCCGGATGCCAAAATAAACTAAATACAGCAAAAGATTTGAGTGCACAACGTTTGGTTTAGATTTGACAGCCATAATCAGCAATTGTGTACATTTGAGCTGAATGTGTCAAAATCTTAAAAATTAACAGGTGCCCAAGCAATTTCATGCTAGAATCATCATCCGGATGCCAAAATAAACTAAATACAGCAAAAGATTTGAGTGCACAACGTTTGGTTTAGGTTTGACAGCCATAATCACCTTTTTATTGCTTTAAATGCGTTTTTAGCGCATGATTGTACATTTGAGCTGAATGTGTCAAAATCTTAAAAATTAACAGGTGCCCAAGCAATTTCATGCTAGAATCATCATCCGGATGCCAAAATAAACTAAATACAGCAAAAGATTTGAGTGCACAACGTTTGGTTTAGATTTGACAGCCATAATCAGCAATTGTGTACATTTGAGCTGAATGTGTCAAAATCTTAAAAATTAACAGGTGCCCAAGCAATTTCATGCTAGAATCATCATCCGGATGCCAAAATAAACTAAATACAGCAAAAGATTTGAGTGCACAACGTTTGGTTTTGGTTTGACAGCCATAATCACCTTTTTATTGCTTTAAAAGGGTTTGTAGCGCATGATTGTACATTTGAGCTGAATGTGTCAAAATCTTAAAAATTAACAGGTGCCCAAGCAATTTCATGCTAGAATCATCATCCGGATGCCAAAGTAAACTAAATACAGCAAAAGATTTGAGTGCACAACGTTTGGTTTAGATTTGACAGCCATAATCAGCAATTGTGTACATTTGAGCTGAATGTGTCAAAATCTTAAAAATTAACAGGTGCCCAAGCAATTTCATGCTAGAATCATCATCCGGATGCCAAAATAAACTAAATACAGCAAAAGATTTGAGTGCACAACGTTTGGTTTAGGTTTGACAGCCATAATCACCTTTTTATTGCTTTAAATGCGTTTTTAGCGCATGATTGTACATTTGAGCTGAATGTGTCAAAATCTTAAAAATTAACAGGTGCCCAAGCAATTTCATGCTAGAATCATCATCCGGATGCCAAAATAAACTAAATACAGCAAAAGATTTGAGTGCACAACGTTTGGTTTAGATTTGACAGCCATAATCAGCAATTGTGTACATTTGAGCTGAATGTGTCAAAATCTTAAAAATTAACAGGTGCCCAAGCAATTTCATGCTAGAATCATCATCCGGATGCCAAAATAAACTAAATACAGCAAAAGATTTGAGTGCACAACGTTTGGTTTTGGTTTGACAGCCATAATCACCTTTTTATTGCTTTAAAAGGGTTTGTAGCGCATGATTGTACATTTGAGCTGAATGTGTCAAAATCTTAAAAATTAACAGGTGCCCAAGCAATTTCATGCTAGAATCATCATCCGGATGCCAAAGTAAACTAAATACAGCAAAAGATTTGAGTGAACAACGTTTGGTTTAGGTTTGACAGCCATAATCACCTTTTTATTGCTTTAAATGCGTTTTTAGCGCATGATTGTACATTTGAGCTGAATGTGTCAAAATCTTAAAAATTAACAGGTGCCCAAGCAATTTCATGCTAGAATCATCATCCGGATGCCAAAATAAACTAAATACAGCAAAAGATTTGAGTGCACAACGTTTGGTTTAGATTTGACAGCCATAATCAGCAATCGTGTACATTTGAGCTGAATGTGTCAAAATCTTAAAAATTAACAGGTGCCCAAGCAATTTCATGCTAGAATCATCATCCGGATGCCAAAATAAACTAAATACAGCAAAAGATTTGAGTGCACAACGTTTGGTTTAGGTTTGACAGCCATAATCACCTTTTTATTGCTTTAAATGCGTTTTTAGCGCATGATTGTACATTTGAGCTGAATGTGTCAAAATCTTAAAAATTAACAGGTGGCCCAAGCAATTTCATGCTAGAATCATCATCCGGATGCCAAAATAAACTAAATACAGCAAAAGATTTGAGTGCACAACGTTTGGTTTAGATTTGACAGCCATAATCAGCAATTGTGTACATTTGAGCTGAATGTGTCAAAATCTTAAAAATTAACAGGTGCCCAAGCAATTTCATGCTAGAATCATCATCCGGATGCCAAAATAAACTAAATACAGCAAAAGATTTGAGTGCACAACGTTTGGTTTAGGTTTGACAGCCATAATCACCTTTTTATTGCTTTAAATGCGTTTTTAGCGCATGATTGTACATTTGAGCTGAATGTGTCAAAATCTTAAAAATTAACAGGTGCCCAAGCAATTTCATGCTAGAATCATCATCCGGATGCCAAAATAAATTAAATACAGCAAAAGATTTGAGTGCACAACGTTTGGTTTAGATTTGACAGCCATAATCAGCAATTGTGTACATTTGAGCTGAATGTGTCAAAATCTTAAAAATTAACAGGTGCCCAAGCAATTTCATGCTAGAATCATCATCCGGATGCCAAAATAAACTAAATACAGCAAAAGATTTGAGTGCACAACGTTTGGTTTAGGTTTGACAGCCATAATCACCTTTTTATTGCTTTAAATGCGTTTTTAGCGCATGATTGTACATTTGAGCTGAATGTGTCAAAATCTTAAAAATTAACAGGTGCCCAAGCAATTTCATGCTAGAATCATCATCCGGATGCCAAAATAAACTAAATACAGCAAAAGATTTGAGTGCACAACGTTTGGTTTAGATTTGACAGCCATAATCAGCAATCGTGTACATTTGAGCTGAATGTGTCATAATCTTAAAAATTAACAGGTGCCCAAGCAATTTCATGCTAGAATCATCATCCGGATGCCAAAATAAACTAAATACAGCAAAAGATTTGAGTGCACAACGTTTGGTTTAGGTTTGACAGCCATAATCACCTTTTTATTGCTTTAAATGCGTTTTTAGCGCATGATTGTACATTTGAGCTGAATGTGTCAAAATCTTAAAAATTAACAGGTGCCCAAGCAATTTCATGCTAGAATCATCATCCGGATGCCAAAATAAACTAAATACAGCAAAAGATTTGAGTGCACAACGTTTGGTTTAGATTTGACAGCCATAATCAGCAATTGTGTACATTTGAGCTGAATGTGTCAAAATCTTAAAAATTAACAGGTGCCCAAGCAATTTCATGCTAGAATCATCATCCGGATGCCAAAATAAACTAAATACAGCAAAAGATTTGAGTGCACAACGTTTGGTTTAGGTTTGACAGCCATAATCACCTTTTTATTGCTTTAAATGCGTTTTTAGCGCATGATTGTACATTTGAGCTGAATGTGTCAAAATCTTAAAAATTAACAGGTGCCCAAGCAATTTCATGCTAGAATCATCATCCGGATGCCAAAATAAACTAAATACAGCAAAAGATTTGAGTGCACAACGTTTGGTTTAGATTTGACAGCCATAATCAGCAATTGTGTACATTTGAGCTGAATGTGTCAAAATCTTAAAAATTAACAGGTGCCCAAGCAATTTCATGCTAGAATCATCATCCGGATGCCAAAATAAACTAAATACAGCAAAAGATTTGAGTGCACAACGTTTGGTTTAGATTTGACAGCCATAATCAGCAATTGTGTACATTTGAGCTGAATGTGTCAAAATCTTAAAAATTAACAGGTGCCCAAGCAATTTCATGCTAGAATCATCATCCGGATGCCAAAATAAACTAAATACAGCAAAAGATTTGAGTGCACAACGTTTGGTTTAGGTTTGACAGCCATAATCACCTTTTTATTGCTTTAAATGCGTTTTTAGCGCATGATTGTACATTTGAGCTGAATGTGTCAAAATCTTAAAAATTAACAGGTGCCCAAGCAATTTCATGCTAGAATCATCATCCGGATGCCAAAATAAACTAAATACAGCAAAAGATTTGAGTGCACAACGTTTGGTTTAGATTTGACAGCCATAATCAGCAATTGTGTACATTTGAGCTGAATGTGTCAAAATCTTAAAAATTAACAGGTGCCCAAGCAATTTCATGCTAGAATCATCATCCGGATGCCAAAATAAACTAAATACAGCAAAAGATTTGAGTGCACAACGTTTGGTTTTGGTTTGACAGCCATAATCACCTTTTTATTGCTTTAAAAGGGTTTGTAGCGCATGATTGTACATTTGAGCTGAATGTGTCAAAATCTTAAAAATTAACAGGTGCCCAAGCAATTTCATGCTAGAATCATCATCCGGATGCCAAAGTAAACTAAATACAGCAAAAGATTTGAGTGCACAACGTTTGGTTTAGATTTGACAGCCATAATCAGCAATTGTGTACATTTGAGCTGAATGTGTCAAAATCTTAAAAATTAACAGGTGCCCAAGCAATTTCATGCTAGAATCATCATCCGGATGCCAAAATAAACTAAATACAGCAAAAGATTTGAGTGCACAACGTTTGGTTTAGGTTTGACAGCCATAATCACCTTTTTATTGCTTTAAATGCGTTTTTAGCGCATGATTGTACATTTGAGCTGAATGTGTCAAAATCTTAAAAATTAACAGGTGCCCAAGCAATTTCATGCTAGAATCATCATCCGGATGCCAAAATAAACTAAATACAGCAAAAGATTTGAGTGCACAACGTTTGGTTTAGATTTGACAGCCATAATCAGCAATTGTGTACATTTGAGCTGAATGTGTCAAAATCTTAAAAATTAACAGGTGCCCAAGCAATTTCATGCTAGAATCATCATCCGGATGCCAAAATAAACTAAATACAGCAAAAGATTTGAGTGCACAACGTTTGGTTTAGATTTGACAGCCATAATCAGCAATTGTGTACATTTGAGCTGAATGTGTCAAAATCTTAAAAATTAACAGGTGCCCAAGCAATTTCATGCTAGAATCATCATCCGGATGCCAAAATAAACTAAATACAGCAAAAGATTTGAGTGCACAACGTTTGGTTTTGGTTTGACAGCCATAATCACCTTTTTATTGCTTTAAAAGGGTTTGTAGCGCATGATTGTACATTTGAGCTGAATGTGTCAAAATCTTAAAAATTAACAGGTGCCCAAGCAATTTCATGCTAGAATCATCATCCGGATGCCAAAGTAAACTAAATACAGCAAAAGATTTGAGTGCACAACGTTTGGTTTAGATTTGACAGCCATAATCAGCAATTGTGTACATTTGAGCTGAATGTGTCAAAATCTTAAAAATTAACAGGTGCCCAAGCAATTTCATGCTAGAATCATCATCCGGATGCCAAAATAAACTAAATACAGCAAAAGATTTGAGTGCACAACGTTTGGTTTAGGTTTGACAGCCATAATCACCTTTTTATTGCTTTAAATGCGTTTTTAGCGCATGATTGTACATTTGAGCTGAATGTGTCAAAATCTTAAAAATTAACAGGTGCCCAAGCAATTTCATGCTAGAATCATCATCCGGATGCCAAAATAAACTAAATACAGCAAAAGATTTGAGTGCACAACGTTTGGTTTTGGTTTGACAGCCATAATCACCTTTTTATTGCTTTAAATGCGTTTGTAGCGCATGATTGTACATTTGAGCTGAATGTGTCAAAATCTTAAAAATTAACAGGTGCCCAAGCAATTTCATGCTAGAATCATCATCCGGATGCCAAAATAAACTAAATACAGCAAAAGATTTGAGTGCACAACGTTTGGTTTAGATTTGACAGCCATAATCAGCAATCGTGTACATTTGAGCTGAATGTGTCAAAATCTTAAAAATTAACAGGTGCCCAAGCAATTTCATGCTAGAATCATCATCCGGATGCCAAAATAAACTAAATACAGCAAAAGATTTGAGTGCACAACGTTTGGTTTAGGTTTGACAGCCATAATCACCTTTTTATTGCTTTAAATGCGTTTTTAGCGCATGATTGTACATTTGAGCTGAATGTGTCAAAATCTTAAAAATTAACAGGTGCCCAAGCAATTTCATGCTAGAATCATCATCCGGATGCCAAAATAAACTAAATACAGCAAAAGATTTGAGTGCACAACGTTTGGTTTAGATTTGACAGCCATAATCAGCAATTGTGTACATTTGAGCTGAATGTGTCAAAATCTTAAAAATTAACAGGTGCCCAAGCAATTTCATGCTAGAATCATCATCCGGATGCCAAAATAAACTAAATACAGCAAAAGATTTGAGTGAACAACGTTTGGTTTAGGTTTGACAGCCATAATCACCTTTTTATTGCTTTAAATGCGTTTTTAGCGCATGATTGTACATTTGAGCTGAATGTGTCAAAATCTTAAAAATTAACAGGTGCCCAAGCAATTTCATGCTAGAATCATCATCCGGATGCCAAAATAAACTAAATACAGCAAAAGATTTGAGTGCACAACGTTTGGTTTAGATTTGACAGCCATAATCAGCAATCGTGTACATTTGAGCTGAATGTGTCAAAATCTTAAAAATTAACAGGTGCCCAAGCAATTTCATGCTAGAATCATCATCCGGATGCCAAAATAAACTAAATACAGCAAAAGATTTGAGTGCACAACGTTTGGTTTAGGTTTGACAGCCATAATCACCTTTTTATTGCTTTAAATGCGTTTTTAGCGCATGATTGTACATTTGAGCTGAATGTGTCAAAATCTTAAAAATTAACAGGTGCCCAAGCAATTTCATGCTAGAATCATCATCCGGATGCCAAAATAAACTAAATACAGCACAAGATTTGAGTGCACAACGTTTGGTTTAGATTTGACAGCCATAATCAGCAATTGTGTACATTTGAGCTGAATGTGTCAAAATCTTAAAAATTAACAGGTGCCCAAGCAATTTCATGCTAGAATCATCATCCGGATGCCAAAATAAACTAAATACAGCAAAAGATTTGAGTGCACAACGTTTGGTTTAGGTTTGACAGCCATAATCACCTTTTTATTGCTTTAAATGCGTTTTTAGCGCATGATTGTACATTTGAGCTGAATGTGTCAAAATCTTAAAAATTAACAGGTGCCCAAGCAATTTCATGCTAGAATCATCATCCGGATGCCAAAATAAACTAAATACAGCAAAAGATTTGAGTGCACAACGTTTGGTTTAGATTTGACAGCCATAATCAGCAATTGTGTACATTTGAGCTGAATGTGTCAAAATCTTAAAAATTAACAGGTGCCCAAGCAATTTCATGCTAGAATCATCATCCGGATGCCAAAATAAACTAAATACAGCAAAAGATTTGAGTGCACAACGTTTGGTTTAGATTTGACAGCCATAATCAGCAATTGTGTACATTTGAGCTGAATGTGTCAAAATCTTAAAAATTAACAGGTGCCCAAGCAATTTCATGCTAGAATCATCATCCGGATGCCAAAATAAACTAAATACAGCAAAAGATTTGAGTGCACAACGTTTGGTTTAGGTTTGACAGCCATAATCACCTTTTTATTGCTTTAAATGCGTTTTTAGCGCATGATTGTACATTTGAGCTGAATGTGTCAAAATCTTAAAAATTAACAGGTGCCCAAGCAATTTCATGCTAGAATCATCATCCGGATGCCAAAATAAACTAAATACAGCAAAAGATTTGAGTGCACAACGTTTGGTTTAGATTTGACAGCCATAATCAGCAATTGTGTACATTTGAGCTGAATGTGTCAAAATCTTAAAAATTAACAGGTGCCCAAGCAATTTCATGCTAGAATCATCATCCGGATGCCAAAATAAACTAAATACAGCAAAAGATTTGAGTGCACAACGTTTGGTTTTGGTTTGACAGCCATAATCACCTTTTTATTGCTTTAAAAGGGTTTGTAGCGCATGATTGTACATTTGAGCTGAATGTGTCAAAATCTTAAAAATTAACAGGTGCCCAAGCAATTTCATGCTAGAATCATCATCCGGATGCCAAAGTAAACTAAATACAGCAAAAGATTTGAGTGCACAACGTTTGGTTTAGATTTGACAGCCATAATCAGCAATTGTGTACATTTGAGCTGAATGTGTCAAAATCTTAAAAATTAACAGGTGCCCAAGCAATTTCATGCTAGAATCATCATCCGGATGCCAAAATAAACTAAATACAGCAAAAGATTTGAGTGCACAACGTTTGGTTTAGGTTTGACAGCCATAATCACCTTTTTATTGCTTTAAATGCGTTTTTAGCGCATGATTGTACATTTGAGCTGAATGTGTCAAAATCTTAAAAATTAACAGGTGCCCAAGCAATTTCATGCTAGAATCATCATCCGGATGCCAAAATAAACTAAATACAGCAAAAGATTTGAGTGCACAACGTTTGGTTTAGATTTGACAGCCATAATCAGCAATTGTGTACATTTGAGCTGAATGTGTCAAAATCTTAAAAATTAACAGGTGCCCAAGCAATTTCATGCTAGAATCATCATCCGGATGCCAAAATAAACTAAATACAGCAAAAGATTTGAGTGCACAACGTTTGGTTTAGATTTGACAGCCATAATCAGCAATTGTGTACATTTGAGCTGAATGTGTCAAAATCTTAAAAATTAACAGGTGCCCAAGCAATTTCATGCTAGAATCATCATCCGGATGCCAAAATAAACTAAATACAGCAAAAGATTTGAGTGCACAACGTTTGGTTTTGGTTTGACAGCCATAATCACCTTTTTATTGCTTTAAAAGGGTTTGTAGCGCATGATTGTACATTTGAGCTGAATGTGTCAAAATCTTAAAAATTAACAGGTGCCCAAGCAATTTCATGCTAGAATCATCATCCGGATGCCAAAGTAAACTAAATACAGCAAAAGATTTGAGTGCACAACGTTTGGTTTAGATTTGACAGCCATAATCAGCAATTGTGTACATTTGAGCTGAATGTGTCAAAATCTTAAAAATTAACAGGTGCCCAAGCAATTTCATGCTAGAATCATCATCCGGATGCCAAAATAAACTAAATACAGCAAAAGATTTGAGTGCACAACGTTTGGTTTAGGTTTGACAGCCATAATCACCTTTTTATTGCTTTAAATGCGTTTTTAGCGCATGATTGTACATTTGAGCTGAATGTGTCAAAATCTTAAAAATTAACAGGTGCCCAAGCAATTTCATGCTAGAATCATCATCCGGATGCCAAAATAAACTAAATACAGCAAAAGATTTGAGTGCACAACGTTTGGTTTTGGTTTGACAGCCATAATCACCTTTTTATTGCTTTAAATGCGTTTGTAGCGCATGATTGTACATTTGAGCTGAATGTGTCAAAATCTTAAAAATTAACAGGTGCCCAAGCAATTTCATGCTAGAATCATCATCCGGATGCCAAAATAAACTAAATACAGCAAAAGATTTGAGTGCACAACGTTTGGTTTAGATTTGACAGCCATAATCAGCAATCGTGTACATTTGAGCTGAATGTGTCAAAATCTTAAAAATTAACAGGTGCCCAAGCAATTTCATGCTAGAATCATCATCCGGATGCCAAAATAAACTAAATACAGCAAAAGATTTGAGTGCACAACGTTTGGTTTAGGTTTGACAGCCATAATCACCTTTTTATTGCTTTAAATGCGTTTTTAGCGCATGATTGTACATTTGAGCTGAATGTGTCAAAATCTTAAAAATTAACAGGTGCCCAAGCAATTTCATGCTAGAATCATCATCCGGATGCCAAAATAAACTAAATACAGCAAAAGATTTGAGTGCACAACGTTTGGTTTAGATTTGACAGCCATAATCAGCAATTGTGTACATTTGAGCTGAATGTGTCAAAATCTTAAAAATTAACAGGTGCCCAAGCAATTTCATGCTAGAATCATCATCCGGATGCCAAAATAAACTAAATACAGCAAAAGATTTGAGTGAACAACGTTTGGTTTAGGTTTGACAGCCATAATCACCTTTTTATTGCTTTAAATGCGTTTTTAGCGCATGATTGTACATTTGAGCTGAATGTGTCAAAATCTTAAAAATTAACAGGTGCCCAAGCAATTTCATGCTAGAATCATCATCCGGATGCCAAAATAAACTAAATACAGCAAAAGATTTGAGTGCACAACGTTTGGTTTAGATTTGACAGCCATAATCAGCAATCGTGTACATTTGAGCTGAATGTGTCAAAATCTTAAAAATTAACAGGTGCCCAAGCAATTTCATGCTAGAATCATCATCCGGATGCCAAAATAAACTAAATACAGCAAAAGATTTGAGTGCACAACGTTTGGTTTAGGTTTGACAGCCATAATCACCTTTTTATTGCTTTAAATGCGTTTTTAGCGCATGATTGTACATTTGAGCTGAATGTGTCAAAATCTTAAAAATTAACAGGTGCCCAAGCAATTTCATGCTAGAATCATCATCCGGATGCCAAAATAAACTAAATACAGCACAAGATTTGAGTGCACAACGTTTGGTTTAGATTTGACAGCCATAATCAGCAATTGTGTACATTTGAGCTGAATGTGTCAAAATCTTAAAAATTAACAGGTGCCCAAGCAATTTCATGCTAGAATCATCATCCGGATGCCAAAATAAACTAAATACAGCAAAAGATTTGAGTGCACAACGTTTGGTTTAGGTTTGACAGCCATAATCACCTTTTTATTGCTTTAAATGCGTTTTTAGCGCATGATTGTACATTTGAGCTGAATGTGTCAAAATCTTAAAAATTAACAGGTGCCCAAGCAATTTCATGCTAGAATCATCATCCGGATGCCAAAATAAACTAAATACAGCAAAAGATTTGAGTGCACAACGTTTGGTTTAGATTTGACAGCCATAATCAGCAATTGTGTACATTTGAGCTGAATGTGTCAAAATCTTAAAAATTAACAGGTGCCCAAGCAATTTCATGCTAGAATCATCATCCGGATGCCAAAATAAACTAAATACAGCAAAAGATTTGAGTGCACAACGTTTGGTTTAGATTTGACAGCCATAATCAGCAATTGTGTACATTTGAGCTGAATGTGTCAAAATCTTAAAAATTAACAGGTGCCCAAGCAATTTCATGCTAGAATCATCATCCGGATGCCAAAATAAACTAAATACAGCAAAAGATTTGAGTGCACAACGTTTGGTTTAGGTTTGACAGCCATAATCACCTTTTTATTGCTTTAAATGCGTTTTTAGCGCATGATTGTACATTTGAGCTGAATGTGTCAAAATCTTAAAAATTAACAGGTGCCCAAGCAATTTCATGCTAGAATCATCATCCGGATGCCAAAATAAACTAAATACAGCAAAAGATTTGAGTGCACAACGTTTGGTTTAGATTTGACAGCCATAATCAGCAATTGTGTACATTTGAGCTGAATGTGTCAAAATCTTAAAAATTAACAGGTGCCCAAGCAATTTCATGCTAGAATCATCATCCGGATGCCAAAATAAACTAAATACAGCAAAAGATTTGAGTGCACAACGTTTGGTTTAGATTTGACAGCCATAATCAGCAATTGTGTACATTTGAGCTGAATGTGTCAAAATCTTAAAAATTAACAGGTGCCCAAGCAATTTCATGCTAGAATCATCATCCGGATGCCAAAATAAACTAAATACAGCAAAAGATTTGAGTGCACAACGTTTGGTTTTGGTTTGACAGCCATAATCACCTTTTTATTGCTTTAAAAGGGTTTGTAGCGCATGATTGTACATTTGAGCTGAATGTGTCAAAATCTTAAAAATTAACAGGTGCCCAAGCAATTTCATGCTAGAATCATCATCCGGATGCCAAAGTAAACTAAATACAGCAAAAGATTTGAGTGCACAAC
The DNA here is from genome assembly GCF_051991245.1 of Festucalex cinctus. Lineage (NCBI taxonomy): Eukaryota > Metazoa > Chordata > Actinopteri > Syngnathiformes > Syngnathidae > Festucalex > Festucalex cinctus. The sequence goes on from NW_027520481.1 coordinate 18,858, forward strand.
GTTTGGTTTAGATTTGACAGCCATAATCAGCAATTGTGTACATTTGAGCTGAATGTGTCAAAATCTTAAAAATTAACAGGTGCCCAAGCAATTTCATGCTAGAATCATCATCCGGATGCCAAAATAAACTAAATACAGCAAAAGATTTGAGTGCACAACGTTTGGTTTAGGTTTGACAGCCATAATCACCTTTTTATTGCTTTAAATGCGTTTTTAGCGCATGATTGTACATTTGAGCTGAATGTGTCAAAATCTTAAAAATTAACAGGTGCCCAAGCAATTTCATGCTAGAATCATTATCCGGATGCCAAAATAAACTAAATACAGCAAAAGATTTGAGTGCACAACGTTTGGTTTTGGTTTGACAGCCATAATCACCTTTTTATTGCTTTAAATGCGTTTGTAGCGCATGATTGTACATTTGAGCTGAATGTGTCAAAATCTTAAAAATTAACAGGTGCCCAAGCAATTTCATGCTAGAATCATCATCCGGATGCCAAAATAAACTAAATACAGCAAAAGATTTGAGTGCACAACGTTTGGTTTAGATTTGACAGCCATAATCAGCAATTGTGTACATTTGAGCTGAATGTGTCAAAATCTTAAAAATTAACAGGTGCCCAAGCAATTTCATGCTAGAATCATCATCCGGATGCCAAAATAAACTAAATACAGCAAAAGATTTGAGTGCACAACGTTTGGTTTAGGTTTGACAGCCATAATCACCTTTTTATTGCTTTAAATGCGTTTTTAGCGCATGATTGTACATTTGAGCTGAATGTGTCAAAATCTTAAAAATTAACAGGTGCCCAAGCAATTTCATGCTAGAATCATCATCCGGATGCCAAAATAAACTAAATACAGCAAAAGATTTGAGTGCACAACGTTTGGTTTAGATTTGACAGCCATAATCAGCAATTGTGTACATTTGAGCTGAATGTGTCAAAATCTTAAAAATTAACAGGTGCCCAAGCAATTTCATGCTAGAATCATCATCCGGATGCCAAAATAAACTAAATACAGCAAAAGATTTGAGTGCACAACGTTTGGTTTTGGTTTGACAGCCATAATCACCTTTTTATTGCTTTAAAAGGGTTTGTAGCGCATGATTGTACATTTGAGCTGAATGTGTCAAAATCTTAAAAATTAACAGGTGCCCAAGCAATTTCATGCTAGAATCATCATCCGGATGCCAAAATAAACTAAATACAGCAAAAGATTTGAGTGCACAACGTTTGGTTTAGATTTGACAGCCATAATCAGCAATTGTGTACATTTGAGCTGAATGTGTCAAAATCTTAAAAATTAACAGGTGCCCAAGCAATTTCATGCTAGAATCATCATCCGGATGCCAAAATAAACTAAATACAGCAAAAGATTTGAGTGCACAACGTTTGGTTTAGGTTTGACAGCCATAATCACCTTTTTATTGCTTTAAATGCGTTTTTAGCGCATGATTGTACATTTGAGCTGAATGTGTCAAAATCTTAAAAATTAACAGGTGCCCAAGCAATTTCATGCTAGAATCATCATCCGGATGCCAAAATAAACTAAATACAGCAAAAGATTTGAGTGCACAACGTTTGGTTTAGATTTGACAGCCATAATCAGCAATTGTGTACATTTGAGCTGAATTTGTCAAAATCTTAAAAATTAACAGGTGCCCAAGCAATTTCATGCTAGAATCATCATCCGGATGCCAAAATAAACTAAATACAGCAAAAGATTTGAGTGCACAACGTTTGGTTTAGGTTTGACAGCCATAATCACCTTTTTATTGCTTTAAATGCGTTTTTAGCGCATGATTGTACATTTGAGCTGAATGTGTCAAAATCTTAAAAATTAACAGGTGCCCAAGCAATTTCATGCTAGAATCATCATCCGGATGCCAAAATAAACTAAATACAGCAAAAGATTTGAGTGCACAACGTTTGGTTTAGATTTGACAGCCATAATCGGCAATTGTGTACATTTGAGCTGAATGTGTCAAAATCTTAAAAATTAACAGGTGCCCAAGCAATTTCATGCTAGAATCATCATCCGGATGCCAAAATAAACTAAATACAGCAAAAGATTTGAGTGCACAACGTTTGGTTTTGGTTTGACAGCCATAATCACCTTTTTATTGCTTTAAATGCGTTTGTAGCGCATGATTGTACATTTGAGCTGAATGTGTCAAAATCTTAAAAATTAACAGGTGCCCAAGCAATTTCATGCTAGAATCATCATCCAGATGCCAAAATAAACTAAATACAGCAAAAGATTTGAGTGCACAACGTTTGGTTTCGATTTGACAGCCATAATCAGCAATTGTGTACATTTGAGCTGAATGTGTCAAAATCTTAAAAATTAACAGGTGCCCAAGCAATTTCATGCTAGAATCATCATCCGGATGCCAAAATAAACTAAATACAGCAAAAGATTTGAGTGCACAACGTTTGGTTTAGGTTTGACAGCCATAATCACCTTTTTATTGCTTTAAATGCGTTTTTAGCGCATGATTGTACTTTTGAGCTGAATGTGTCAAAATCTTAAAAATTAACAGGTGCCCAAGCAATTTCATGCTAGTATCATCATCCGGATGCCAAAATAAACTAAATACAGCAAAAGATTTGAGTGCACAACGTTTGGTTTAGATTTGACAGCCATAATCAGCAATTGTGTACATTTGAGCTGAATGTGTCAAAATCTTAAAAATTAACAGGTGCCCAAGCAATTTCATGCTAGAATCATCATCCGGATGCCAAAATAAACTAAATACAGCAAAAGATTTGAGTGCACAACGTTTGGTTTTGGTTTGACAGCCATAATCACCTTTTTATTGCTTTAAAAGGGTTTGTAGCGCATGATTGTACATTTGAGCTGAATGTGTCAAAATCTTAAAAATTAACAGGTGCCCAAGCAATTTCATGCTAGAATCATCATCCGGATGCCAAAATAAACTAAATACAGCAAAAGATTTGAGTGCACAACGTTTGGTTTTGGTTTGACAGCCATAATCACCTTTTTATTGCTTTAAAAGGGTTTGTAGCGCATGATTGTACATTTGAGCTGAATGTGTCAAAATCTTAAAAATTAACAGGTGCCCAAGCAATTTCATGCTAGAATCATCATCCGGATGCCAAAATAAACTAAATACAGCAAAAGATTTGAGTGCACAACGTTTGGTTTAGATTTGACAGCCATAATCAGCAATTGTGTACATTTGAGCTGAATGTGTCAAAATCTTAAAAATTAACAGGTGCCCAAGCAATTTCATGCTAGAATCATCATCCGGATGCCAAAATAAACTAAATACAGCAAAAGATTTGAGTGCACAACGTTTGGTTTAGGTTTGACAGCCATAATCACCTTTTTATTGCTTTAAATGCGTTTTTAGCGCATGATTGTACATTTGAGCTGAATGTGTCAAAATCTTAAAAATTAACAGGTGCCCAAGCAATTTCATGCTAGAATCATCATCCGGATGCCAAAATAAACTAAATACAGCAAAAGATTTGAGTGCACAACGTTTGGTTTTGGTTTGACAGCCATAATCACCTTTTTATTGCTTTAAATGCGTTTGTAGCGCATGATTGTACATTTGAGCTGAATGTGTCAAAATCTTAAAAATTAACAGGTGCCCAAGCAATTTCATGCTAGAATCATCATCCGGATGCCAAAATAAACTAAATACAGCAAAAGATTTGAGTGCACAACGTTTGGTTTAGATTTGACAGCCATAATCAGCAATTGTGTACATTTGAGCTGAATGTGTCAAAATCTTAAAAATTAACAGGTGCCCAAGCAATTTCATGCTAGAATCATCATCCGGATGCCAAAATAAACTAAATACAGCAAAAGATTTGAGTGCACAACGTTTGGTTTAGGTTTGACAGCCATAATCACCTTTTTATTGCTTTAAATGCGTTTTTAGCGCATGATTGTACATTTGAGCTGAATGTGTCAAAATCTTAAAAATTAACAGGTGCCCAAGCAATTTCATGCTAGAATCATCATCCGGATGCCAAAATAAACTAAATACAGCAAAAGATTTGAGTGCACAACGTTTGGTTTAGATTTGACAGCCATAATCAGCAATTGTGTACATTTGAGCTGAATGTGTCAAAATCTTAAAAATTAACAGGTGCCCAAGCAATTTCATGCTAGAATCATCATCCGGATGCCAAAATAAACTAAATACAGCAAAAGATTTGAGTGCACAACGTTTGGTTTAGATTTGACAGCCATAATCAGCAATTGTGTACATTTAAGCTGAATGTGTCAAAATCTTAAAAATTAACAGGTGCCCAAGCAATTTCATGCTAGAATCATCATCCGGATGCCAAAATAAACTAAATACAGCAAAAGATTTGAGTGCACAACGTTTGGTTTTGGTTTGACAGCCATAATCACCTTTTTATTGCTTTAAATGCGTTTGTAGCGCATGATTGTACATTTGAGCTGAATGTGTCAAAATCTTAAAAATTAACAGGTGCCCAAGCAATTTCATGCTAGAATCATCATCCGGATGCCAAAATAAACTAAATACAGCAAAAGATTTGAGTGCACAACGTTTGGTTTAGATTTGACAGCCATAATCAGCAATTGTGTACATTTGAGCTGAATGTGTCAAAATCTTAAAAATTAACAGGTGCCCAAGCAATTTCATGCTAGAATCATCATCCGGATGCCAAAATAAACTAAATACAGCAAAAGATTTGAGTGCACAACGTTTGGTTTAGGTTTGACAGCCATAATCACCTTTTTATTGCTTTAAATGCGTTTTTAGCGCATGATTGTACATTTGAGCTGAATGTGTCAAAATCTTAAAAATTAACAGGTGGCCCAAGCAATTTCATGCTAGAATCATCATCCGGATGCCAAAATAAACTAAATACAGCAAAAGATTTGAGTGCACAACGTTTGGTTTAGATTTGACAGCCATAATCAGCAATTGTGTACATTTGAGCTGAATGTGTCAAAATCTTAAAAATTAACAGGTGCCCAAGCAATTTCATGCTAGAATCATCATCCGGATGCCAAAATAAACTAAATACAGCAAAAGATTTGAGTGCACAACGTTTGGTTTAGGTTTGACAGCCATAATCACCTTTTTATTGCTTTAAATGCGTTTTTAGCGCATGATTGTACATTTGAGCTGAATGTGTCAAAATCTTAAAAATTAACAGGTGCCCAAGCAATTTCATGCTAGAATCATCATCCGGATGCCAAAATAAACTAAATACAGCAAAAGATTTGAGTGCACAACGTTTGGTTTAGATTTGACAGCCATAATCAGCAATTGTGTACATTTGAGCTGAATGTGTCAAAATCTTAAAAATTAACAGGTGCCCAAGCAATTTCATGCTAGAATCATCATCCGGATGCCAAAATACAGCAAAAGATTTGAGTGCACAACGTTTGGCTTAGGTTTGACAGCCATAATCACCTTTTTATTGCTTTAAATGCGTTTTTAGCGCATGATTGTACATTTGAGCTGAATGTGTCAAAATCTTAAAAATTAACAGGTGCCCAAGCAATTTCATGCTAGAATCATCATCCGGATGCCAAAATAAACTAAATACAGCAAAAGATTTGAGTGCACAACGTTTGGTTTAGATTTGACAGCCATAATCAGCAATTGTGTACATTTGAGCTGAATGTGTCAAAATCTTAAACATTAACAGGTGCCCAAGCAATTTCATGCTAGAATCATCATCCGGATGCCAAAATAAACTAAATACAGCAAAAGATTTGAGTGCACAACGTTTGGTTTAGGTTTGACAGCCATAATCACCTTTTTATTGCTTTAAATGCGTTTTTAGCGCATGATTGTACATTTGAGCTGAATGTGTCAAAATCTTAAAAATTAACAGGTGCCCAAGCAATTTCATGCTAGAATCATCATCCGGATGCCAAAATAAACTAAATACAGCAAAAGATTTGAGTGCACAACGTTTGGTTTAGATTTGACAGCCATAATCAGCAATCGTGTACATTTGAGCTGAATGTGTCAAAATCTTAAAAATTAACAGGTGCCCAAGCAATTTCATGCTAGAATCATCATCCGGATGCCAAAATAAACTAAATACAGCAAAAGATTTGAGTGCACAACGTTTGGTTTAGGTTTGACAGCCATAATCACCTTTTTATTGCTTTAAATGCGTTTTTAGCGCATGATTGTACATTTGAGCTGAATGTGTCAAAATCTTAAAAATTAACAGGTGCCCAAGCAATTTCATGCTAGAATCATCATCCGGATGCCAAAATAAACTAAATACAGCAAAAGATTTGAGTGCACAACGTTTGGTTTAGATTTGACAGCCATAATCAGCAATTGTGTACATTTGAGCTGAATGTGTCAAAATCTTAAAAATTAACAGGTGCCCAAGCAATTTCATGCTAGAATCATCATCCGGATGCCAAAATAAACTAAATACAGCAAAAGATTTGAGTGCACAACGTTTGGTTTAGGTTTGACAGCCATAATCACCTTTTTATTGCTTTAAATGCGTTTTTAGCGCATGATTGTACATTTGAGCTGAATGTGTCAAAATCTTAAAAATTAACAGGTGCCCAAGCAATTTCATGCTAGAATCATCATCCGGATGCCAAAATAAACTAAATACAGCAAAAGATTTGAGTGCACAACGTTTGGTTTAGATTTGACAGCCATAATCAGCAATTGTGTACATTTGAGCTGAATGTGTCAAAATCTTAAAAATTAACAGGTGCCCAAGCAATTTCATGCTAGAATCATCATCCGGATGCCAAAATAAACTAAATACAGCAAAAGATTTGAGTGCACAACGTTTGGTTTAGGTTTGACAGCCATAATCACCTTTTTATTGCTTTAAATGCGTTTTTAGCGCATGATTGTACATTTGAGCTGAATGTGTCAAAATCTTAAAAATTAACAGGTGCCCAAGCAATTTCATGCTAGAATCATCATCCGGATGCCAAAATAAACGAAATACAGCAAAAGATTTGAGTGCACAACGTTTGGTTTAGATTTGACAGCCATAATCAGCAATTGTGTACATTTGAGCTGAATGTGTCAAAATCTTAAAAATTAACAGGTGCCCAAGCAATTTCATGCTAGAATCATCATCCGGATGCCAAAATAAACTAAATACAGCAAAAGATTTGAGTGAACAACGTTTGGTTTAGGTTTGACAGCCATAATCACCTTTTTATTGCTTTAAATGCGTTTTTAGCGCATGATTGTACATTTGAGCTGAATGTGTCAAAATCTTAAAAATTAACAGGTGCCCAAGCAATTTCATGCTAGAATCATCATCCGGATGCCAAAATAAACTAAATACAGCAAAAGATTTGAGTGCACAACGTTTGGTTTAGATTTGACAGCCATAATCAGCAATCGTGTACATTTGAGCTGAATGTGTCAAAATCTTAAAAATTAACAGGTGCCCAAGCAATTTCATGCTAGAATCATCATCCGGATGCCAAAATAAACTAAATACAGCAAAAGATTTGAGTGCACAACGTTTGGTTTAGGTTTGACAGCCATAATCACCTTTTTATTGCTTTAAATGCGTTTTTAGCGCATGATTGTACATTTGAGCTGAATGTGTCAAAATCTTAAAAATTAACAGGTGCCCAAGCAATTTCATGCTAGAATCATCATCCGGATGCCAAAATAAACTAAATACAGCAAAAGATTTGAGTGCACAACGTTTGGTTTAGATTTGACAGCCATAATCAGCAATTGTGTACATTTGAGCTGAATGTGTCAAAATCTTAAAAATTAACAGGTGCCCAAGCAATTTCATGCTAGAATCATCATCCGGATGCCAAAATAAACTAAATACAGCAAAAGATTTGAGTGCACAACGTTTGGTTTAGGTTTGACAGCCATAATCACCTTTTTATTGCTTTAAATGCGTTTTTAGCGCATGATTGTACATTTGAGCTGAATGTGTCAAAATCTTAAAAATTAACAGGTGGCCCAAGCAATTTCATGCTAGAATCATCATCCGGATGCCAAAATAAACTAAATACAGCAAAAGATTTGAGTGCACAACGTTTGGTTTAGATTTGACAGCCATAATCAGCAATCGTGTACATTTGAGCTGAATGTGTCAAAATCTTAAAAATTAACAGGTGCCCAAGCAATTTCATGCTAGAATCATCATCCGGATGCCAAAATAAACTAAATACAGCAAAAGATTTGAGTGCACAACGTTTGGTTTAGGTTTGACAGCCATAATCACCTTTTTATTGCTTTAAATGCGTTTTTAGCGCATGATTGTACATTTGAGCTGAATGTGTCAAAATCTTAAAAATTAACAGGTGCCCAAGCAATTTCATGCTAGAATCATCATCCGGATGCCAAAATAAACTAAATACAGCAAAAGATTTGAGTGCACAACGTTTGGTTTAGATTTGACAGCCATAATCAGCAATTGTGTACATTTGAGCTGAATGTGTCAAAATCTTAAAAATTAACAGGTGCCCAAGCAATTTCATGCTAGAATCATCATCCGGATGCCAAAATAAACTAAATACAGCAAAAGATTTGAGTGCACAACGTTTGGTTTAGGTTTGACAGCCATAATCACCTTTTTATTGCTTTAAATGCGTTTTTAGCGCATGATTGTACATTTGAGCTGAATGTGTCAAAATCTTAAAAATTAACAGGTGGCCCAAGCAATTTCATGCTAGAATCATCATCCGGATGCCAAAATAAACTAAATACAGCAAAAGATTTGAGTGCACAACGTTTGGTTTAGATTTGACAGCCATAATCAGCAATTGTGTACATTTGAGCTGAATGTGTCAAAATCTTAAAAAATTAACAGGTGCCCAAGCAATTTCATGCTAGAATCATCATCCGGATGCCAAAATAAACTAAATACAGCAAAAGATTTGAGTGCACAACGTTTGGTTTAGGTTTGACAGCCATAATCACCTTTTTATTGCTTTAAATGCGTTTTTAGCGCATGATTGTACATTTGAGCTGAATGTGTCAAAATCTTAAAAATTAACAGGTGCCCAAGCAATTTCATGCTAGAATCATCATCCGGATGCCAAAATAAACTAAATACAGCAAAAGATTTGAGTGCACAACGTTTGGTTTAGATTTGACAGCCATAATCAGCAATTGTGTACATTTGAGCTGAATGTGTCAAAATCTTAAAAATTAACAGGTGCCCAAGCAATTTCATGCTAGAATCATCATCCGGATGCCAAAATAAACTAAATACAGCAAAAGATTTGAGTGCACAACGTTTGGTTTAGGTTTGACAGCCATAATCACCTTTTTATTGCTTTAAATGCGTTTTTAGCGCATGATTGTACATTTGAGCTGAATGTGTCAAAATCTTAAAAATTAACAGGTGCCCAAGCAATTTCATGCTAGAATCATCATCCGGATGCCAAAATAAACTAAATACAGCAAAAGATTTGAGTGCACAACGTTTGGTTTAGATTTGACAGCCATAATCAGCAATTGTGTACATTTGAGCTGAATGTGTCAAAATCTTAAAAATTAACAGGTGCCCAAGCAATTTCATGCTAGAATCATCATCCGGATGCCAAAATAAACTAAATACAGCAAAAGATTTGAGTGCACAACGTTTGGTTTAGGTTTGACAGCCATAATCACCTTTTTATTGCTTTAAATGCGTTTTTAGCGCATGATTGTACATTTGAGCTGAATGTGTCAAAATCTTAAAAATTAACAGGTGGCCCAAGCAATTTCATGCTAGAATCATCATCCGGATGCCAAAATAAACTAAATACAGCAAAAGATTTGAGTGCACAACGTTTGGTTTAGATTTGACAGCCATAATCAGCAATTGTGTACATTTGAGCTGAATGTGTCAAAATCTTAAAAATTAACAGGTGCCCAAGCAATTTCATGCTAGAATCATCATCCGGATGCCAAAATAAACTAAATACAGCAAAAGATTTGAGTGCACAACGTTTGGTTTAGGTTTGACAGCCATAATCACCTTTTTATTGCTTTAAATGCGTTTTTAGCGCATGATTGTACATTTGAGCTGAATGTGTCAAAATCTTAAAAATTAACAGGTGCCCAAGCAATTTCATGCTAGAATCATCATCCGGATGCCAAAATAAACTAAATACAGCAAAAGATTTGAGTGCACAACGTTTGGTTTAGATTTGACAGCCATAATCAGCAATTGTGTACATTTGAGCTGAATGTGTCAAAATCTTAAAAATTAACAGGTGCCCAAGCAATTTCATGCTAGAATCATCATCCGGATGCCAAAATAAACTAAATACAGCAAAAGATTTGAGTGCACAACGTTTGGTTTAGATTTGACAGCCATAATCAGCAATTGTGTACATTTGAGCTGAATGTGTCAAAATCTTAAAAATTAACAGGTGCCCAAGCAATTTCATGCTAGAATCATCATCCGGATGCCAAAATAAACTAAATACAGCAAAAGATTTGGGTGCACAACGTTTGGTTTAGGTTTGACAGCCATAATCACATTTTTATTGCTTTAAATGCGTTTTTAGCGCATGATTGTACATTTGAGCTGAATGTGTCAAAATCTTAAAAATTAACAGGTGCCCAAGCAATTTCATGCTAGAATCATCATCCGGATGCCAAAATAAACTAAATACAGCAAAAGATTTGAGTGCACAACGTTTGGTTTAGGTTTGACAGCCATAATCACCTTTTTATTGCTTTAAATGCGTTTTTAGCGCATGATTGTACATTTGAGCTGAATGTGTCAAAATCTTAAAAATTAACAGGTGCCCAAGCAATTTCATGCTAGAATCATCATCCGGATGCCAAAATAAACGAAATACAGCAAAAGATTTGAGTGCACAACGTTTGGTTTAGATTTGACAGCCATAATCAGCAATTGTGTACATTTGAGCTGAATGTGTCAAAATCTTAAAAATTAACAGGTGCCCAAGCAATTTCATGCTAGAATCATCATCCGGATGCCAAAATAAACTAAATACAGCAAAAGATTTGAGTGAACAACGTTTGGTTTAGGTTTGACAGCCATAATCACCTTTTTATTGCTTTAAATGCGTTTTTAGCGCATGATTGTACATTTGAGCTGAATGTGTCAAAATCTTAAAAATTAACAGGTGCCCAAGCAATTTCATGCTAGAATCATCATCCGGATGCCAAAATAAACTAAATACAGCAAAAGATTTGAGTGCACAACGTTTGGTTTAGATTTGACAGCCATAATCAGCAATCGTGTACATTTGAGCTGAATGTGTCAAAATCTTAAAAATTAACAGGTGCCCAAGCAATTTCATGCTAGAATCATCATCCGGATGCCAAAATAAACTAAATACAGCAAAAGATTTGAGTGCACAACGTTTGGTTTAGGTTTGACAGCCATAATCACCTTTTTATTGCTTTAAATGCGTTTTTAGCGCATGATTGTACATTTGAGCTGAATGTGTCAAAATCTTAAAAATTAACAGGTGCCCAAGCAATTTCATGCTAGAATCATCATCCGGATGCCAAAATAAACTAAATACAGCAAAAGATTTGAGTGCACAACGTTTGGTTTAGATTTGACAGCCATAATCAGCAATTGTGTACATTTGAGCTGAATGTGTCAAAATCTTAAAAATTAACAGGTGCCCAAGCAATTTCATGCTAGAATCATCATCCGGATGCCAAAATAAACTAAATACAGCAAAAGATTTGAGTGCACAACGTTTGGTTTAGGTTTGACAGCCATAATCACCTTTTTATTGCTTTAAATGCGTTTTTAGCGCATGATTGTACATTTGAGCTGAATGTGTCAAAATCTTAAAAATTAACAGGTGGCCCAAGCAATTTCATGCTAGAATCATCATCCGGATGCCAAAATAAACTAAATACAGCAAAAGATTTGAGTGCACAACGTTTGGTTTAGATTTGACAGCCATAATCAGCAATTGTGTACATTTGAGCTGAATGTGTCAAAATCTTAAAAATTAACAGGTGCCCAAGCAATTTCATGCTAGAATCATCATCCGGATGCCAAAATAAACTAAATACAGCAAAAGATTTGAGTGCACAACGTTTGGTTTAGGTTTGACAGCCATAATCACCTTTTTATTGCTTTAAATGCGTTTTTAGCGCATGATTGTACATTTGAGCTGAATGTGTCAAAATCTTAAAAATTAACAGGTGCCCAAGCAATTTCATGCTAGAATCATCATCCGGATGCCAAAATAAACTAAATACAGCAAAAGATTTGAGTGCACAACGTTTGGTTTAGATTTGACAGCCATAATCAGCAATTGTGTACATTTGAGCTGAATGTGTCAAAATCTTAAAAATTAACAGGTGCCCAAGCAATTTCATGCTAGAATCATCATCCGGATGCCAAAATAAACTAAATACAGCAAAAGATTTGAGTGCACAACGTTTGGTTTAGATTTGACAGCCATAATCAGCAATTGTGTACATTTGAGCTGAATGTGTCAAAATCTTAAAAATTAACAGGTGCCCAAGCAATTTCATGCTAGAATCATCATCCGGATGCCAAAATAAACTAAATACAGCAAAAGATTTGGGTGCACAACGTTTGGTTTAGGTTTGACAGCCATAATCACATTTTTATTGCTTTAAATGCGTTTTTAGCGCATGATTGTACATTTGAGCTGAATGTGTCAAAATCTTAAAAATTAACAGGTGCCCAAGCAATTTCATGCTAGAATCATCATCCGGATGCCAAAATAAACTAAATACAGCAAAAGATTTGAGTGCACAACGTTTGGTTTAGATTTGACAGCCATAATCAGCAATTGTGTACATTTGAGCTGAATGTGTCAAAATCTTAAAAATTAACAGGTGCCCAAGCAATTTCATGCTAGAATCATCATCCGGATGCCAAAATAAACTAAATACAGCAAAAGATTTGAGTGCACAACGTTTGGTTTAGGTTTGACAGCCATAATCACCTTTTTATTGCTTTAAATGCGTTTTTAGCGCATGATTGTACATTTGAGCTGAATGTGTCAAAATCTTAAAAATTAACAGGTGCCCAAGCAATTTCATGCTAGAATCATCATCCGGATGCCAAAATAAACTAAATACAGCAAAAGATTTGAGTGCACAACGTTTGGTTTAGATTTGACAGCCATAATCAGCAATTGTGTACATTTGAGCTGAATGTGTCAAAATCTTAAAAATTAACAGGTGCCCAAGCAATTTCATGCTAGAATCATCATCCGGATGCCAAAATAAACTAAATACAGCAAAAGATTTGAGTGCACAACGTTTGGTTTAGGTTTGACAGCCATAATCACCTTTTTATTGCTTTAAATGCGTTTTTAGCATTTGAGCTGAATGTGTCAAAATCTTAAAAATTAACAGGTGCCCAAGCAATTTCATGCTAGAATCATCATCCGGGATGCCAAAATAAAACTAAATACAGCAAAAGATTTGAGTGCACAACGTTCTTGGTTTTAGATTTGACAGCCACTAATCAGCAATTGTGTACATCTGAGCCTGAATGTGTCAAAATCTTAAAAATTAACAGGTGCCCCAAGCAATTCATGCTAGAATCATCATCCGGATGCCAAAATAAACTAAAATACAGCAAAAGATTTTGAGTGCACAACGTTCTGGTTTAGGGTATGACAGCCATAATCACCTTTCTACTTGCTTTAAATGCGTTTTTAGCGCATGATTGTACATTTGAGCTGAATGTGTCAAAATCTTAAAAATTAACAGGTGCCCAAGCAATTTCATGCTAGAATCATCATCCGGATGCCAAAATAAACTAAATACAGCAAAAGATTTGAGTGCACAACGTTTGGTTTAGATTTGACAGCCATAATCAGCAATTGTGTACATTTGAGCTGAATGTGTCAAAATCTTAAAAATTAACAGGTGCCCAAGCAATTTCATGCTAGAATCATCATCCGGATGCCAAAATAAACTAAATACAGCAAAAGATTTGAGTGCACAACGTTTGGTTTAGGTTTGACAGCCATAATCACCTTTTTATTGCTTTAAATGCGTTTTTAGCGCATGATTGTACATTTGAGCTGAATGTGTCAAAATCTTAAAAATTAACAGGTGCCCAAGCAATTTCATGCTAGAATCATCATCCGGATGCCAAAATAAACTAAATACAGCAAAAGATTTGAGTGCACAACGTTTGGTTTAGATTTGACAGCCATAATCAGCAATTGTGTACATTTGAGCTGAATGTGTCAAAATCTTAAAAATTAACAGGTGCCCAAGCAATTTCATGCTAGAATCATCATCCGGATGCCAAAATAAACTAAATACAGCAAAAGATTTGAGTGCACAACGTTTGGTTTAGGTTTGACAGCCATAATCACCTTTTTATTGCTTTAAATGCGTTTTTAGCGCATGATTGTACATTTGAGCTGAATGTGTCAAAATCTTAAAAATTAACAGGTGCCCAAGCAATTTCATGCTAGAATCATCATCCGGATGCCAAAATAAACTAAATACAGCAAAAGATTTGAGTGCACAACGTTTGGTTTAGATTTGACAGCCATAATCAGCAATCGTGTACATTTGAGCTGAATGTGTCAAAATCTTAAAAATTAACAGGTGCCCAAGCAATTTCATGCTAGAATCATCATCCGGATGCCAAAATAAACTAAATACAGCAAAAGATTTGAGTGCACAACGTTTGGTTTAGGTTTGACAGCCATAATCACCTTTTTATTGCTTTAAATGCGTTTTTAGCGCATGATTGTACATTTGAGCTGAATGTGTCAAAATCTTAAAAATTAACAGGTGCCCAAGCAATTTCATGCTAGAATCATCATCCGGATGCCAAAATAAACTAAATACAGCAAAAGATTTGAGTGCACAACGTTTGGTTTAGATTTGACAGCCATAATCAGCAATCGTGTACATTTGAGCTGAATGTGTCAAAATCTTAAAAATTAACAGGTGCCCAAGCAATTTCATGCTAGAATCATCATCCGGATGCCAAAATAAACTAAATACAGCAAAAGATTTGAGTGCACAACGTTTGGTTTAGGTTTGACAGCCATAATCACCTTTTTATTGCTTTAAATGCGTTTTTAGCGCATGATTGTACATTTGAGCTGAATGTGTCAAAATCTTAAAAATTAACAGGTGCCCAAGCAATTTCATGCTAGAATCATCATCCGGATGCCAAAATAAACTAAATACAGCAAAAGATTTGAGTGCACAACGTTTGGTTTAGATTTGACAGCCATAATCAGCAATTGTGTACATTTGAGCTGAATGTGTCAAAATCTTAAAAATTAACAGGTGCCCAAGCAATTTCATGCTAGAATCATCATCCGGATGCCAAAATAAACTAAATACAGCAAAAGATTTGAGTGCACAACGTTTGGTTTAGGTTTGACAGCCATAATCACCTTTTTATTGCTTTAAATGCGTTTTTAGCGCATGATTGTACATTTGAGCTGAATGTGTCAAAATCTTAAAAATTAACAGGTGGCCCAAGCAATTTCATGCTAGAATCATCATCCGGATGCCAAAATAAACTAAATACAGCAAAAGATTTGAGTGCACAACGTTTGGTTTAGATTTGACAGCCATAATCAGCAATTGTGTACATTTGAGCTGAATGTGTCAAAATCTTAAAAATTAACAGGTGCCCAAGCAATTTCATGCTAGAATCATCATCCGGATGCCAAAATAAACTAAATACAGCAAAAGATTTGAGTGCACAACGTTTGGTTTAGGTTTGACAGCCATAATCACCTTTTTATTGCTTTAAATGCGTTTTTAGCGCATGATTGTACATTTGAGCTGAATGTGTCAAAATCTTAAAAATTAACAGGTGCCCAAGCAATTTCATGCTAGAATCATCATCCGGATGCCAAAATAAACTAAATACAGCAAAAGATTTGAGTGCACAACGTTTGGTTTAGGTTTGACAGCCATAATCACCTTTTTATTGCTTTAAATGCGTTTTTAGCGCATGATTGTACATTTGAGCTGAATGTGTCAAAATCTTAAAAATTAACAGGTGCCCAAGCAATTTCATGCTAGAATCATCATCCGGATGCCAAAATAAACGAAATACAGCAAAAGATTTGAGTGCACAACGTTTGGTTTAGATTTGACAGCCATAATCAGCAATTGTGTACATTTGAGCTGAATGTGTCAAAATCTTAAAAATTAACAGGTGCCCAAGCAATTTCATGCTAGAATCATCATCCGGATGCCAAAATAAACTAAATACAGCAAAAGATTTGAGTGAACAACGTTTGGTTTAGGTTTGACAGCCATAATCACCTTTTTATTGCTTTAAATGCGTTTTTAGCGCATGATTGTACATTTGAGCTGAATGTGTCAAAATCTTAAAAATTAACAGGTGCCCAAGCAATTTCATGCTAGAATCATCATCCGGATGCCAAAATAAACTAAATACAGCAAAAGATTTGAGTGCACAACGTTTGGTTTAGATTTGACAGCCATAATCAGCAATCGTGTACATTTGAGCTGAATGTGTCAAAATCTTAAAAATTAACAGGTGCCCAAGCAATTTCATGCTAGAATCATCATCCGGATGCCAAAATAAACTAAATACAGCAAAAGATTTGAGTGCACAACGTTTGGTTTAGGTTTGACAGCCATAATCACCTTTTTATTGCTTTAAATGCGTTTTTAGCGCATGATTGTACATTTGAGCTGAATGTGTCAAAATCTTAAAAATTAACAGGTGCCCAAGCAATTTCATGCTAGAATCATCATCCGGATGCCAAAATAAACTAAATACAGCAAAAGATTTGAGTGCACAACGTTTGGTTTAGATTTGACAGCCATAATCAGCAATTGTGTACATTTGAGCTGAATGTGTCAAAATCTTAAAAATTAACAGGTGCCCAAGCAATTTCATGCTAGAATCATCATCCGGATGCCAAAATAAACTAAATACAGCAAAAGATTTGAGTGCACAACGTTTGGTTTAGGTTTGACAGCCATAATCACCTTTTTATTGCTTTAAATGCGTTTTTAGCGCATGATTGTACATTTGAGCTGAATGTGTCAAAATCTTAAAAATTAACAGGTGGCCCAAGCAATTTCATGCTAGAATCATCATCCGGATGCCAAAATAAACTAAATACAGCAAAAGATTTGAGTGCACAACGTTTGGTTTAGATTTGACAGCCATAATCAGCAATTGTGTACATTTGAGCTGAATGTGTCAAAATCTTAAAAATTAACAGGTGCCCAAGCAATTTCATGCTAGAATCATCATCCGGATGCCAAAATAAACTAAATACAGCAAAAGATTTGAGTGCACAACGTTTGGTTTAGGTTTGACAGCCATAATCACCTTTTTATTGCTTTAAATGCGTTTTTAGCGCATGATTGTACATTTGAGCTGAATGTGTCAAAATCTTAAAAATTAACAGGTGCCCAAGCAATTTCATGCTAGAATCATCATCCGGATGCCAAAATAAACTAAATACAGCAAAAGATTTGAGTGCACAACGTTTGGTTTAGATTTGACAGCCATAATCAGCAATTGTGTACATTTGAGCTGAATGTGTCAAAATCTTAAAAATTAACAGGTGCCCAAGCAATTTCATGCTAGAATCATCATCCGGATGCCAAAATAAACTAAATACAGCAAAAGATTTGAGTGCACAACGTTTGGTTTAGGTTTGACAGCCATAATCACCTTTTTATTGCTTTAAATGCGTTTTTAGCGCATGATTGTACATTTGAGCTGAATGTGTCAAAATCTTAAAAATTAACAGGTGCCCAAGCAATTTCATGCTAGAATCATCATCCGGATGCCAAAATAAACTAAATACAGCAAAAGATTTGAGTGCACAACGTTTGGTTTAGATTTGACAGCCATAATCAGCAATTGTGTACATTTGAGCTGAATGTGTCAAAATCTTAAAAATTAACAGGTGCCCAAGCAATTTCATGCTAGAATCATCATCCGGATGCCAAAATAAACTAAATACAGCAAAAGATTTGAGTGCACAACGTTTGGTTTAGATTTGACAGCCATAATCAGCAATTGTGTACATTTGAGCTGAATGTGTCAAAATCTTAAAAATTAACAGGTGCCCAAGCAATTTCATGCTAGAATCATCATCCGGATGCCAAAATAAACTAAATACAGCAAAAGATTTGGGTGCACAACGTTTGGTTTAGGTTTGACAGCCATAATCACATTTTTATTGCTTTAAATGCGTTTTTAGCGCATGATTGTACATTTGAGCTGAATGTGTCAAAATCTTAAAAATTAACAGGTGCCCAAGCAATTTCATGCTAGAATCATCATCCGGATGCCAAAATAAACTAAATACAGCAAAAGATTTGAGTGCACAACGTTTGGTTTAGATTTGACAGCCATAATCAGCAATTGTGTACATTTGAGCTGAATGTGTCAAAATCTTAAAAATTAACAGGTGCCCAAGCAATTTCATGCTAGAATCATCATCCGGATGCCAAAATAAACTAAATACAGCAAAAGATTTGAGTGCACAACGTTTGGTTTAGGTTTGACAGCCATAATCACCTTTTTATTGCTTTAAATGCGTTTTTAGCGCATGATTGTACATTTGAGCTGAATGTGTCAAAATCTTAAAAATTAACAGGTGCCCAAGCAATTTCATGCTAGAATCATCATCCGGATGCCAAAATAAACTAAATACAGCAAAAGATTTGAGTGCACAACGTTTGGTTTAGATTTGACAGCCATAATCAGCAATTGTGTACATTTGAGCTGAATGTGTCAAAATCTTAAAAATTAACAGGTGCCCAAGCAATTTCATGCTAGAATCATCATCCGGATGCCAAAATAAACTAAATACAGCAAAAGATTTGAGTGCACAACGTTTGGTTTAGGTTTGACAGCCATAATCACCTTTTTATTGCTTTAAATGCGTTTTTAGCGCATGATTGTACATTTGAGCTGAATGTGTCAAAATCTTAAAAATTAACAGGTGCCCAAGCAATTTCATGCTAGAATCATCATCCGGATGCCAAAATAAACTAAATACAGCAAAAGATTTGAGTGCACAACGTTTGGTTTAGATTTGACAGCCATAATCAGCAATTGTGTACATTTGAGCTGAATGTGTCAAAATCTTAAAAATTAACAGGTGCCCAAGCAATTTCATGCTAGAATCATCATCCGGATGCCAAAATAAACTAAATACAGCAAAAGATTTGAGTGCACAACGTTTGGTTTAGGTTTGACAGCCATAATCACCTTTCTATTGCTTTAAATGCGTTTTTAGCGCATGATTGTACATTTGAGCTGAATGTGTCAAAATCTTAAAAATTAACAGGTGCCCAAGCAATTTCATGCTAGAATCATCATCCGGATGCCAAAATAAACTAAATACAGCAAAAGATTTGAGTGCACAACGTTTGGTTTAGATTTGACAGCCATAATCAGCAATTGTGTACATTTGAGCTGAATGTGTCAAAATCTTAAAAATTAACAGGTGCCCAAGCAATTTCATGCTAGAATCATCATCCGGATGCCAAAATAAACTAAATACAGCAAAAGATTTGAGTGCACAACGTTTGGTTTAGGTTTGACAGCCATAATCACCTTTTTATTGCTTTAAATGCGTTTTTAGCGCATGATTGTACATTTGAGCTGAATGTGTCAAAATCTTAAAAATTAACAGGTGCCCAAGCAATTTCATGCTAGAATCATCATCCGGATGCCAAAATAAACTAAATACAGCAAAAGATTTGAGTGCACAACGTTTGGTTTAGATTTGACAGCCATAATCAGCAATTGTGTACATTTGAGCTGAATGTGTCAAAATCTTAAAAATTAACAGGTGCCCAAGCAATTTCATGCTAGAATCATCATCCGGATGCCAAAATAAACTAAATACAGCAAAAGATTTGAGTGCACAACGTTTGGTTTAGGTTTGACAGCCATAATCACCTTTTTATTGCTTTAAATGCGTTTTTAGCGCATGATTGTACATTTGAGCTGAATGTGTCAAAATCTTAAAAATTAACAGGTGCCCAAGCAATTTCATGCTAGAATCATCATCCGGATGCCAAAATAAACTAAATACAGCAAAAGATTTGAGTGCACAACGTTTGGTTTAGATTTGACAGCCATAATCAGCAATCGTGTACATTTGAGCTGAATGTGTCAAAATCTTAAAAATTAACAGGTGCCCAAGCAATTTCATGCTAGAATCATCATCCGGATGCCAAAATAAACTAAATACAGCAAAAGATTTGAGTGCACAACGTTTGGTTTAGGTTTGACAGCCATAATCACCTTTTTATTGCTTTAAATGCGTTTTTAGCGCATGATTGTACATTTGAGCTGAATGTGTCAAAATCTTAAAAATTAACAGGTGCCCAAGCAATTTCATGCTAGAATCATCATCCGGATGCCAAAATAAACTAAATACAGCAAAAGATTTGAGTGCACAACGTTTGGTTTAGATTTGACAGCCATAATCAGCAATCGTGTACATTTGAGCTGAATGTGTCAAAATCTTAAAAATTAACAGGTGCCCAAGCAATTTCATGCTAGAATCATCATCCGGATGCCAAAATAAACTAAATACAGCAAAAGATTTGAGTGCACAACGTTTGGTTTAGGTTTGACAGCCATAATCACCTTTTTATTGCTTTAAATGCGTTTTTAGCGCATGATTGTACATTTGAGCTGAATGTGTCAAAATCTTAAAAATTAACAGGTGCCCAAGCAATTTCATGCTAGAATCATCATCCGGATGCCAAAATAAACTAAATACAGCAAAAGATTTGAGTGCACAACGTTTGGTTTAGATTTGACAGCCATAATCAGCAATTGTGTACATTTGAGCTGAATGTGTCAAAATCTTAAAAATTAACAGGTGCCCAAGCAATTTCATGCTAGAATCATCATCCGGATGCCAAAATAAACTAAATACAGCAAAAGATTTGAGTGCACAACGTTTGGTTTAGGTTTGACAGCCATAATCACCTTTTTATTGCTTTAAATGCGTTTTTAGCGCATGATTGTACATTTGAGCTGAATGTGTCAAAATCTTAAAAATTAACAGGTGGCCCAAGCAATTTCATGCTAGAATCATCATCCGGATGCCAAAATAAACTAAATACAGCAAAAGATTTGAGTGCACAACGTTTGGTTTAGATTTGACAGCCATAATCAGCAATTGTGTACATTTGAGCTGAATGTGTCAAAATCTTAAAAATTAACAGGTGCCCAAGCAATTTCATGCTAGAATCATCATCCGGATGCCAAAATAAACTAAATACAGCAAAAGATTTGAGTGCACAACGTTTGGTTTAGGTTTGACAGCCATAATCACCTTTTTATTGCTTTAAATGCGTTTTAGCGCATGATTGTACATTTGAGCTGAATGTGTCAAAATCTTAAAAATTAACAGGTGCCCAAGCAATTTCATGCTAGAATCATCATCCGGATGCCAAAATAAACTAAATACAGCAAAAGATTTGAGTGCACAACGTTTGGTTTAGGTTTGACAGCCATAATCACCTTTTTATTGCTTTAAATGCGTTTTTAGCGCATGATTGTACATTTGAGCTGAATGTGTCAAAATCTTAAAAATTAACAGGTGCCCAAGCAATTTCATGCTAGAATCATCATCCGGATGCCAAAATAAACTAAATACAGCAAAAGATTTGAGTGCACAACGTTTGGTTTAGATTTGACAGCCATAATCAGCAATTGTGTACATTTGAGCTGAATGTGTCAAAATCTTAAAAATTAACAGGTGCCCAAGCAATTTCATGCTAGAATCATCATCCGGATGCCAAAATAAACTAAATACAGCAAAAGATTTGAGTGCACAACGTTTGGTTTAGGTTTGACAGCCATAATCACCTTTTTATTGCTTTAAATGCGTTTTTAGCGCATGATTGTACATTTGAGCTGAATGTGTCAAAATCTTAAAAATTAACAGGTGCCCAAGCAATTTCATGCTAGAATCATCATCCGGATGCCAAAATAAACTAAATACAGCAAAAGATTTGAGTGCACAACGTTTGGTTTAGATTTGACAGCCATAATCAGCAATTGTGTACATTTGAGCTGAATGTGTCAAAATCTTAAAAATTAACAGGTGCCCAAGCAATTTCATGCTAGAATCATCATCCGGATGCCAAAATAAACTAAATACAGCAAAAGATTTGAGTGCACAACGTTTGGTTTAGGTTTGACAGCCATAATCACCTTTTTATTGCTTTAAATGCGTTTTTAGCGCATGATTGTACATTTGAGCTGAATGTGTCAAAATCTTAAAAATTAACAGGTGCCCAAGCAATTTCATGCTAGAATCATCATCCGGATGCCAAAATAAACTAAATACAGCAAAAGATTTGAGTGCACAACGTTTGGTTTAGATTTGACAGCCATAATCAGCAATTGTGTACATTTGAGCTGAATGTGTCAAAATCTTAAAAATTAACAGGTGCCCAAGCAATTTCATGCTAGAATCATCATCCGGATGCCAAAATAAACTAAATACAGCAAAAGATTTGAGTGCACAACGTTTGGTTTAGGTTTGACAGCCATAATCACCTTTTTATTGCTTTAAATGCGTTTTTAGCGCATGATTGTACATTTGAGCTGAATATGTCAAAATCTTAAAAATTAACAGGTGCCCAAGCAATTTCATGCTAGAATCATCATCCGGATGCCAAAATAAACTAAATACAGCAAAAGATTTGAGTGCACAACGTTTGGTTTAGATTTGACAGCCATAATCAGCAATTGTGTACATTTGAGCTGAATGTGTCAAAATCTTAAAAATTAACAGGTGCCCAAGCAATTTCATGCTAGAATCATCATCCGGATGCCAAAATAAACTAAATACAGCAAAAGATTTGAGTGCACAACGTTTGGTTTAGGTTTGACAGCCATAATCACCTTTTTATTGCTTTAAATGCGTTTTTAGCGCATGATTGTACATTTGAGCTGAATGTGTCAAAATCTTAAAAATTAACAGGTGCCCAAGCAATTTCATGCTAGAATCATCATCCGGATGCCAAAATAAACTAAATACAGCAAAAGATTTGAGTGCACAACGTTTGGTTTAGATTTGACAGCCATAATCAGCAATTGTGTACATTTGAGCTGAATGTGTCAAAATCTTAAAAATTAACAGGTGCCCAAGCAATTTCATGCTAGAATCATCATCCGGATGCCAAAATAAACTAAATACAGCAAAAGATTTGAGTGCACAACGTTTGGTTTAGGTTTGACAGCCATAATCACCTTTTTATTGCTTTAAATGCGTTTTTAGCGCATGATTGTACATTTGAGCTGAATGTGTCAAAATCTTAAAAATTAACAGGTGGCCCAAGCAATTTCATGCTAGAATCATCATCCGGATGCCAAAATAAACTAAATACAGCAAAAGATTTGAGTGCACAACGTTTGGTTTAGATTTGACAGCCATAATCAGCAATTGTGTACATTTGAGCTGAATGTGTCAAAATCTTAAAAATTAACAGGTGCCCAAGCAATTTCATGCTAGAATCATCATCCGGATGCCAAAATAAACTAAATACAGCAAAAGATTTGAGTGCACAACGTTTGGTTTAGGTTTGACAGCCATAATCACCTTTTATTGCTTTAAATGCGTTTTTAGCGCATGATTGTACATTTGAGCTGAATGTGTCAAAATCTTAAAAATTAACAGGTGCCCAAGCAATTTCATGCTAGAATCATCATCCGGATGCCAAAATAAACTAAATACAGCAAAAGATTTGAGTGCACAACGTTTGGTTTAGATTTGACAGCCATAATCAGCAATTGTGTACATTTGAGCTGAGATGTGTCAAAATCTTAAAAATTAACAGGTGCCCAAGCAATTTCATGCTAGAATCATCATCCGGATGCCAAAATAAACTAAATACAGCAAAAGATTTGAGTGCACAACGTTTGGTTTAGATTTGACAGCCATAATCAGCAATTGTGGTACATTTGAGCTGAATGTGTCAAAATCTTAAAAATTAACAGGTGCCCAAGCAATTTCATGCTAGAATCATCATCCGGATGCCAAAATAAACTAAATACAGCAAAAGATTTGGGTGCACAACGTTTGGTTTAGGTTGACAGCCATAATCACATTTTTATTGCTTTAAATGCGTTTTTAGCGCATCATTGTACATTTGAGCTGAATGTGTCAAAATCTTAAAAATTAACAGGTGCCCAAGCAATTTCATGCTAGAATCATCATCCGGATGCCAAAATAAACTAAATACAGCAAAAGATTTGAGTGCACAACGTTTGGTTTAGGTTTGACAGCCATAATCACCTTTTTATTGCTTTAAATGCGTTTTTAGCGCATGATTGTACATTTGAGCTGAATGTGTCAAAATCTTAAAAATTAACAGGTGCCCAAGCAATTTCATGCTAGAATCATCATCCGGATGCCAAAATAAACGAAATACAGCAAAAGATTTGAGTGCACAACGTTTGGTTTAGATTTGACAGCCATAATCAGCAATTGTGTACATTTGAGCTGAATGTGTCAAAATCTTAAAAATTAACAGGTGCCCAAGCAATTTCATGCTAGAATCATCATCCGGATGCCAAAATAAACTAAATACAGCAAAAGATTTGAGTGAACAACGTTTGGTTTAGGTTTGACAGCCATAATCACCTTTTTATTGCTTTAAATGCGTTTTTAGCGCATGATTGTACATTTGAGCTGAATGTGTCAAAATCTTAAAAATTAACAGGTGCCCAAGCAATTTCATGCTAGAATCATCATCCGGATGCCAAAATAAACTAAATACAGCAAAAGATTTGAGTGCACAACGTTTGGTTTAGATTTGACAGCCATAATCAGCAATCGTGTACATTTGAGCTGAATGTGTCAAAATCTTAAAAATTAACAGGTGCCCAAGCAATTTCATGCTAGAATCATCATCCGGATGCCAAAATAAACTAAATACAGCAAAAGATTTGAGTGCACAACGTTTGGTTTAGGTTTGACAGCCATAATCACCTTTTTATTGCTTTAAATGCGTTTTTAGCGCATGATTGTACATTTGAGCTGAATGTGTCAAAATCTTAAAAATTAACAGGTGCCCAAGCAATTTCATGCTAGAATCATCATCCGGATGCCAAAATAAACTAAATACAGCAAAAGATTTGAGTGCACAACGTTTGGTTTAGATTTGACAGCCATAATCAGCAATTGTGTACATTTGAGCTGAATGTGTCAAAATCTTAAAAATTAACAGGTGCCCAAGCAATTTCATGCTAGAATCATCATCCGGATGCCAAAATAAACTAAATACAGCAAAAGATTTGAGTGCACAACGTTTGGTTTAGGTTTGACAGCCATAATCACCTTTTTATTGCTTTAAATGCGTTTTTAGCGCATGATTGTACATTTGAGCTGAATGTGTCAAAATCTTAAAAATTAACAGGTGCCCAAGCAATTTCATGCTAGAATCATCATCCGGATGCCAAAATAAACTAAATACAGCAAAAGATTTGAGTGCACAACGTTTGGTTTAGATTTGACAGCCATAATCAGCAATTGTGTACATTTGAGCTGAATGTGTCAAAATCTTAAAAATTAACAGGTGCCCAAGCAATTTCATGCTAGAATCATCATCCGGATGCCAAAATAAACTAAATACAGCAAAAGATTTGAGTGCACAACGTTTGGTTTAGGTTTGACAGCCATAATCACCTTTTTATTGCTTTTAAATGCGTTTTTAGCGCATGATTGTACATTTGAGCTGAATGTGTCAAAATCTTAAAAATTAACAGGTGCCCAAGCAATTTCATGCTAGAATCATCATCCGGATGCCAAAATAACTAAATACAGCAAAAGATTTGAGTGCACAACGTTTGGTTTAGATTTGACAGCCATAATCAGCAATTGTGTACATTTGAGCTGAATGTGTCAAAATCTTAAAATTAACAGGTGCCCAAGCAATTTCATGCTAGAATCATCATCCGGATGCCAAAATAAACTAAATACAGCAAAAGATTTGAGTGCACAACGTTTGGTTTAGGTTTGACAGCCATAATCCCTTTATTGCTTAATCGTTTTAGCGCATATTGTACATTTGAGCTGAATGTGTCAAAATCTTAAAAATTAACAGGTGCCCAAGCAATTTCATGCTAGAATCATCATCCGGATGCCAAAATAAACTAAATACAGCAAAAGATTTGAGTGCACAACGTTTGGTTTAGATTTGACAGCCATAATCATGCTAATTGTAGGGTACATTTGAGCTGAATGTGTCAAAATCTTAAAAATTAACAGGTGCCCAAGCAATTTCATGCTAGAATCATCATCCGGATGCCAAAATAAACTAAATACAGCAAAAGATTTGAGTGCACAACGTTTGGTTTAGATTTGACAGCCATAATCAGCAATTGTGTACATTTGAGCTGAATGTGTCAAAATCTTAAAAATTAACAGGTGCCCAAGCAATTTCATGCTAGAATCATCATCGGATGCCAAAAATAAACTAAATACAGCAAAAGATTTGGGTGCACAACGTTTGGTTTAGGTTGACAGCCATAATCACATTTTTATTGCTTTAAATGCGTTTTTAGCGCATGATGTACATTTGAGCTGAATGTGTCAAAATCTTAAAATTAACAGGTGCCCAAGCAATTTCATGCTAGAATCATCATCCGGATGCCAAAATAAACTAAATACAGCAAAAGATTTGAGTGCACAACGTTTGGTTTAGATTTGACAGCCATAATCAGCAATTGTGTACATTTGAGCTGAATGTGTCAAAATCTTAAAAATTAACAGGTGCCCAAGCAATTTCATGCTAGAATCATCATCCGGATGCCAAAATAAACTAAATACAGCAAAAGATTTGAAGTGCACAACGTTTGGTTTAGGTTTGACAGCCATAATCACCTTTTTATTGCTTTAAATGCGTTTTTAGCGCATGATTGTACATTTGAGCTGAATGTGTCAAAATCTTAAAAATTAACAGGTGCCCAAGCAATTTCATGCTAGGAATCATCATCCGGATGCCAAAATAAACTAAATACAGCAAAAGATTTGAGTGCACAACGTTTGGTTTAGATTTGACAGCCATAATCAGCAATTGTGTACATTTGAGCTGAATGTGTCAAAATCTTAAAAATTAACAGGTGCCCAAGCAATTTCATGCTAGAATCATCATCCGGATGCCAAAATAAACTAAATACAGCAAAAGATTTGAGTGCACAACGTTTGGTTTAGGTTTGACAGCCTAATCACCTTTTATTGCTTTAAAATGCGTTTTTAGCGCATGATTGTACATTTGAGCTGAATGTGTCAAAATCTTAAAAATTAACAGGTGCCCAAGCAATTTCATGCTAGAATCATCATCCGGATGCCAAAATAAACTAAATACAGCAAAAGATTTGAGTGCACAACGTTTGGTTTAGATTTGACAGCCATAATCAGCAATTGTGTACATTTGAGCTGAATGTGTCAAAATCTTAAAAATTAACAGGTGCCCAAGCAATTTCATGCTAGAATCATCATCCGGATGCCAAAATAAACTAAATACAGCAAAAGATTTGAGTGCACAACGTTTTGGTTTAGGTTTGACAGCCATAAACCTTTCTATTGCTTTAAATGCGTTTTTAGCGCATGATTGTACATTTGAGCTGAATGTGTCAAAATCTTAAAAATTATAACAGGTGCCAAGCAATTTCATGCTAGAATCATCATCCGGAATGCCAATAATAAACTAAATACAGCAAAAGATTTGAGTGCACAACGTTTGGTTTAGATTTGACCAGCCATAATCAGCAATTGTGTACATTTGAGCCTGAAAGTGGTCAAAATACTTAAAAATTAACAGGTGCCCAAGCAATTTCATGCTAGAATCATCATCCGGATGCCAAAATAAACTAAATACAGCAAAAGATTTGAGGTGCACAACGTTTGGTTTAGTTTGACAGCCATAATC